>NW_006399843.1:5522933-5540250 GCF_000299155.1 Elephantulus edwardii
TTTAGAGCTGTTGTGCATAGGGTCGCTATGAGTCGGAAACGACTCGATGGCACATAACAACAACAACAGAAGCTGTTCTAAAAGTGACAGCTTTGCTTTTCAGTCGGAGGCAGAGGAAGAGGTAAAGAAGCTCTAAGTCTCACGACAACCCACATACTGTCAGTGAGTCAGTTCTGATTCACAGCAACCCTGGATGGCACAGAGCAACCACAGATGACAGACAACTGCCCTTTAAGGCTGTAAATCTTTACTGAAGCAGACGGCGTCCTCCTTCTCTCACTGAGCAGCTGGTGTGCAACATCTTATTCACTCAGCCACCAAGGCTCCTTGTAGTAAATTGTGAAGGAAACTGTTCAGAAAAATTGAACTCCAGTTTGAAACTAGTTTCCATTATTATTTCCATTTTTAATCTCAAGACATAAATGCAAAGGACTTAATTCCTTTGAGGAATTATATCTGCAGGAAAATACCTGCATAGATGAGGAAAACATGTGAATTGATTCCTTTCTACTTGAATGGTACCATCCATCTGTCACCACTCATTGTGACCCTAGAGAAGAGACCTGTCCCTTAGAGTGTCAAAAGCTGTCAATATAGCAGCAGGCTGCTACAGCTTTCTCCTTGTCAGTGGCTGGTGTGTTCAAGTCAATGACCTTTTGTTAGCAGTCAAGCACTTAAGCACTGCATAACCAGGACTTCTTTCCATTTCAACAGTCCTTATACAACACTGGACTTTATGAAGAGGAATGTGGCATTAAGAGTGGAGGAAGACTCATCAACAACCTGCACTACGCAGATGACACAACCTTGCTTGCTGAAAGTGAGGAGGGACTTGAGACACTTACTGCAGAAGAGCAAAGATCATAGCTTTCAATGTGTAGTACATCTCTATAACAAGACAACAACAATCTCAGCACTGTGTCAACAGGTAATATCATGACAGACAGAAGAGTGAAATTGTCAAGGACTTCATTTTTCTTAAATCTACAATGATATGATGAATTGATGCCTTTGAGCTGTGGTGCTGGAGAAGAATATTGAATGTACCATGGTCTGCCAAAAAAACAAACAGATTCATCCTGGAGAGGGTTAAACCAGGCTACTCCTTGGAGGCAAGGATTCTGGGGCTTTGTCTGACATACTTTGGACATGTTGTAAGGAGGGACAGGTCCTTGGAGAGGGACATCATGCTTGGGAGGGTGGAGGGACAGAGGAGGAGGGGAAGACCCTCTATGAGGTGGACTGATTCAGTGACTGGGGTAATCGCGATGAGTGTGTCAGAGACAGTGTGACTGGCACAGGATAGAGCAGGGTTTAGGGCTGTTGTGCATAGGGTCGCTATGAGTCGCAAGTGACTCGATGGCACATAACAACAACAATGATATGTTGCATTGGAACATGTCTGCTGCCAGTTGTTGTTATGTGCCGTCAGGTCAACTATGACCCATGGTGATCTTTTGGAAAATGGCTCTGAATTCTGCCATATCTTGAGGACGGTCACTATGCCAATCCATCTCATGCAGAATCTCCCTCTCTTGCAGTCTCTCCACCTTCCAAGCATGATGTCCTTCTCTAAGGACTGATCCCTCCTCAAAATATGCCCAGAATATGTGAGGTAGAACCTCACAATCCTTGCCTCCAAGGAGCAACATGGTTGCACGTCATTCAGGACAGACTTATTTGTTCTCTTGGCAGTCCATGGTAGGCTCAAGACCCTTCTCCAGCACCACAGATCAAAGGTAACAATTCTTCTGTCATCATTAGTCATTGTCTAGGTCCCAGATGCATAACAAGTAATTGTGAAATCATGGCTAGGTTCAGGTGCACCTTAGCATTCTGGGAGTGGTCCCTCATAGCCAATTTTCCTAATGCAATTCCTCTTTTGATTTTCTGACTGCTGGTGCCAAGAGTGATAATTGTAGACCCAAGTAAGATGAAATTATTAACAATCTCAGTCTCTTCTCCATCTGCTATCAGAGATCTCTTTAAATTATTAAGGAGTAATAATGTCAGTTTAAAGACTAAGATGCACCTGATTTAGGCCATAATCTTTTCAATAATCTTTAAATAATAATAGCATAATAGCAATAACAATAGCATAACTTGGAGGCTAGGATTTTGAAGCTCTGCCTCACTTACTTTGGGCACATGGCCAGGAGAGATCGGTCCTTGGAGAAGGACATTATTCTCAGAAGTGTGCACGAACAGTGCAGGAGAGGAAGACCTGAGATGAGATGGATTGATACAGTAACTAGGGCAATGGGGGTTGGTGTGTCAGAATTAGTGACACTGGCTCAGGACAGGGAAGAGTTTAGAGCTGCTGTACATAGGATCACTATCCATCGCAGGGCAACTCAATGGCGCATAACAACAATAACATACTATGACAGGTTTGGAAACAGGAGTGGCATCTACTTCCTAAACAACATGCCTCCGGAAACTCTATGAACTTTGATAAATTTTGACAATTGTAGAAGGGCTTCAAGCTTTTCATTCATAGGGTCGCCATAGGTTGTGCTCAACTGGAAGGCAATTAATAATAATAATAATAATTAGCATAATCTTGCTATGTTATCTGAGAGCTGGACAATGAATAAGGATGACCATAGAAGAATTCATGCCTTTGGGTTGTGTTGTTGGAGAAGAGTGTTGAATGTCCCATGGACTGCAAAAAGAATAAACAGGTATGTCTTAGAGAAAGTGCAGCCTGAGAACTCCCTCTTTAAGAGACAAGGATGGTGAAACATTGTTTCACGTACTTTTGCAACTCTGTTAGGAGGGGTTATTTTCTGGAAAGGGACATCATGCTTTGAATGGTAGGGGGTCAGTGAAGGAGAGGAAAATCTTCAACTAGATGGACTGAAACTGTGACTGCAGCTATGAGCTCAAGTGCATCAGAGATAAAGAGAATGACACAGGATAGGACAAGGCTCAGAGCTCTTGTTCATCTGCTATGCGTTGCACTCAACTCAATGGCACCTGACATTTACTTTCTACTACTGTTTCATCCTCTCTGTAGAAAACCTGCCATACCCTGCCTGCCTCACGTCTCACACAGTCACAGTCACACTCTCTCCCTCTCTTACACACACACACACACACACACACACACACACACACACACACACACACTCTCTCTCTTTTTTTGGGGGTATTATAAAAGGTAAAGACAGATGCCCACAGTCTTACCCAGTCATGTTTAGAATTTACACATTTGAAATCAAGCAATATTACTAATTATAAATACAGTATAATTTGAAACATCTACAGGGTTGGAAAAGGAACCCTGGTGGTATACTTCATGTTGAGCTCTTAACTTAAAAAGTCAGTGGGATCCGAACCCCCAAGTAGTTTTTTTGAAAAAAGATAGGCAGTCCCCTCCCATAAATAAATATTCACAGCCTTGGGAACTTGATGGAGCGTCTCAATAAGTACGAAGAGATTCAATGGCAATGCATTTATGAAGTCTAAAGAAGAGGAAGAGACCAGGTCTTCTCTTTCATACCTGCTGTTCCTCAGATGAACGGAATGCTCCCTTTAAGAGATCCAGGGCTGCTGATGGGTCTACAAATTTGCGATTTGATCCCATCATCAGAGCAAACAGATATTGCAGCTCTTGCATAAACACAATATTTCTCTTTTCCTGCAGAAAATACAATGAGTTTTCTTACAACACTGTATTTTGAAAATTAGAATATAGAATGAGAAAAGCTGTCAATGACCATTGCTGTTAGATGCCTCTGAGTCAAGAGCAAGCCTGTGAACTCTGTCCTGTTCTGTGCCAGTCTCACAATCTCTGAGATGATTGAGTCCATTGCTGCAGGCTCTCTCAATTGATGCAGTTAAAGATCTTCCTCTTTCGTCAACCCTCCACCTTTCCGAGCAGGGTGTCCCTCTCCAAGAAGTAGCCTCTTCTAACAACATGCCCAAAGTATGTGAGATTATTGTCAATGATTCTCACAAAATATTTTGACGTTAATGCCAACAATTCACCTCTAGTTTATATTTATATAGATCTGGATCAGTATTAGATTTTAAATGAGACACATTCCAAGAACTCTGGCAGTAATTATTTTATTAGTTTAAAGGACATCTATGTAGAAACCAGAGTTAATATAGTCAAAACAACAAAATGTTTGTTTTCTGAGGCTGCTACCCTCCCTCTCTGTAGGGAAAAAAATAAGGAAAATGCACTTTCGTGGTAAAAATCTGGCAAAGATTATATGACTTATAAGAAGCCACAGCCTTTGGCAAGCCTCTTCTAAGGTTGACCCAGGCTTCTGGCCTCAGGTCATCTATTCTGCTTCACTTGGGCTTTGTAGCGAAATGGAACCATGAAGAATGCCATAAACAGAAAAGGGATTTCAGAATCTTTCTACGCAGAGATAAAAACTGAGGTCATAATAATGCATCATACTTTTTGCCAAGTTTTTCTATTATTATTCCCACCCTATAAATTTCCCATTTTTTACAACTGCTTATTTCCCTTTTTAACAAAGAAAGAAAAGGAGTAACTTAGAAATGAAAACAAGTAGTAACACAAGGCGAGGAACACACTGTGGTTACCACCTTTAGATAAAAACTTTAAAGTCTCTCAGATGCAGCAGACTAAACAACAATAAAGAAATGTCTCAATATCAACTTACAGTGTGACTCCGGCAATTTTCAAGTACATTTTGTGGCAGACTATAGCTGAGAACAAGTCTTCGAAATTCAGGCAATTGAAAGAGAGACTGAAATAAGAAAAAAACCAAAACTAGGTTTAAAGAAACATATTTTTACCCAAGTAAATGATATACCTGTAAATCTAGCAATTCTACTAAATAATTATGGTTATGTAAAAAAAGATATACCTGTAAATCTAGCAATTCTACTAAATAATTATGGTTATGTAAAAAAATTTTAGCTAATCAACTATCAATCCTTTTGAAAGAACCTAAGAGTTAACAAGATTGGCAGATTAATAATATAGATTATACCGGTGACTATGTAGTTAATATTACAGAAAATAATTTTCACAAAATAGGCTGTACAGCAGTGACAGGAAATGGACGAGTCACAAAATATCAACAAGGATAAATTTCAGAAATATATTTTGAGTGAAGACGTTGCAGGGAAATACTGTATTATATTATTTAGATTAGTAATACAAAAAGCAAAAGGATATACTGCTTAGGGATACATGTATGTGCATGTACCTGCGGTGGGGAGGATGTAAGTACAACAGGGATTCAATACATACAGGAAATTGAAATATTTTGTTCCTTAAATTAGCTGGAGGGTTATTGTTTATTATTCTCCTTGTTCTTTGTTTTAAACGCTGCATTTAAAATTTTAATTGGTATCTCTGGCAGAATTCTGGAAAGTGATTCTTACTTACCACTTTTATAAACTCACTTCCCTGAAACTATCACAAACCCTGATGAGGAGTTAACCAATGGTTACGTTTTTACAGTGGACTAGAAGCTCTAGTGGAGAAAAATGGGCAATCCCCTCCTGCCTGTGAAAACCTACCAGACAGTCAGTTCTTACGGCAATGAAATATAGTTTGTTTGCTTATGTTCGTTTTTTTCAGGAATTAAAATCAAGTCCTAAATGATAAAACTAAAGTTTTCTCTATAAACTGTAGATAGGTTAGTTCCTCTATCCTCCTTTCATTTTCCATTTACCTGTCTACATAGCTTCTCTCTTCCTCTCAGTTTCATTTTTACTCTGCTGACTGTTTAAACTACTTTGGGGTTTTGGTTGTTGTTATGTGCCGTCAAGTCACTTGTGACTCATAGCGACCCTATGTACAACAACCCTAAACTCTGCTCTGTCCTGTGCCAATCGCACTGTCTCTGACACTCCAATCCTGATTATCCCAGTCACTGAATCAATCCACCTCATAGAGGGCCTTCCCCTCCTGTGCTGTCCCTCCACCCTCCCAAACATGATATCCTTCTCTAAGGACCGATCTCTCTTCACAACATGTCCAAATATGTTAGACAGAGCCTCAGAATCCTTGCCTCCAAGGAGCCACCCAGTTTAACCCTTTCCAGGATGAATCTGTCTGTTTTCCTAGCAGTCCATGGTATTCTCAATACTCTTCTCCAGCACCACAGCTCAAAGGCATCAATTCTCCCTCTATCCTCCTTGGTCATTGTCCAACTCTCTGATGCATAACAAGTGATTGTGAAGACCATGGCCTGTATCAAACACACTTTAGTCTCCAGAGAGATACCATTGCTCTACTTTGGAGAGGTCCCTAACAACAGACTGTCCCATGGTAATGCGCTTTTTAATTTATGAGTCGCGAACGACTCGATGGCACATAACAACAACAACTGGTGCCAAGAGTGTTGACTGTGGAGCCAAGAAAACTAAAGCTGTGTACAATCTCAATCTCTTCACCATCCATCCTGATGCTGCCAATTGGTCCAGTGGTGAGAATCTCTGTCTTATTAACATGGAGCCTCAATCCATATTGGAGGCTGCAGTCCTTGACCCTCTGCAGTAGGTGCTTCAGGTCCTTTTCAGTACCATGAGAAAAATGACATTACGTTCTTAATCACGCCCTTTCCCCGCTTCACCTTCATTAAAATCTGACTTTCCCTAACAATGTCATTATTCTTAAAAATCATAAAAGTATCGTGTCAATATTGCTCGCATATTTCCCAAATCATTATCAATATATTTTCACTAAAATCTGCTTCCTTTCCTGTGTTGTCTACATTACTTAATCATATACCCTCTGTTCCAGTGACATCTTAAAAGCTTGAGAATAACTTGTCCATTTCTTAACTAATAATCATCCACCTTTACTAAGGAACAAGAACCCTGGATTCTGCCTCAGAGGTGGTATTTATAATGCCCTCCTCCCCACCAGTTCCTCAGCAAAGGCTCTAATAAAATTCTCATTAATGCACATGATCTCCTGACTCTAGAACTCTCCCTCCATCAATCTACCTGCCACCCAGATCCTTAAATCGATCTTTTTAACATGAACAAAATAAAGTCCTGGTATCAATGAAGATTATCAAGAGGTAGCAGTCTCCTCACCCCCCAAATCCTGCCCCATCTAGGTGATTTCAGGCAGCATCTGATTCATAGGGACATCTCTGTCAGCATTACCTTGAACATGTCTCAATAATTCAATTACTTTGCAACTTCTACTGCTACAACCATGTCTCAGTCTCTTCACATGGACTCCTGCTTCAGCTCCCTTAACAAGTTTCGCCATCTGTCTCCCTGGTCTCCTCCATTCCATTGTCCACATAATAGCCAGAATGGGTCCCTGAAGACTCAGCCTGGAGTTCCTCGATCTTCATCATAGAACCTACACTCAAAATAAAGGTCATGATCTCCCTCCCCAACCTTGTCTTTGATGGCTTTCTCCTTTGCTCTTTGCATTTTGGCCAGTCCTTGATATACCAATTCTGCTCCTACGTTAAGGCCATTTTTCTCCCCGCAGGATGGGCATACATGGTTCACTCTCACCACTCGGGTAGTCGCTCAAATTTCATCAACTTAGTGAAGCCAAATCCAGTACCACAGCTAATATTACAACTTGCTCCACCCATGGCAATTTCAAATTTTCCTACCAGATCTTTTTCCCCCTCTATCATAATGATCACAGTCTAACAAATTAAACAAAAGTGTACAATTGTCCATTGTCTCACCTCACAAAAACCTTGATTTCCATAAAGGCAGGGACTCAAGGGCCTAAAACAGTACTAAACACACAGGAAGCAGGTACTAAACAAGTAATCACTGAGGGAACTGTTGGTTTCCTGGGCATATTATTGTTCGTAACATGCTCTTCCACTCTACCTATATCATCCACATCAAAAGCCACACCCAGTCTATGTCAATACCTGGAAAAGTGTCAATTCTCAAATCACAAATTCAGAAAATCTATTCGATTAAGATTAAATAATATATTTTTTGGCTTATTCCCTTTTCACCTTCAGGCCTCTATTCAAATGTCCTTCAAAAAGGTCACCCCCAATCATTCTATGTAAATAAAATACTTTTCTTTCCAGGGGACCCTCTCACGCCCAGTGATCTTATCCTCATTCATCTTTTAGGCACTCACCACCTGATATACATTTTTGGTACTGTCTGACTTATTTTTTTAAAGTAAATTCCATAAGAGCTGGGCTTTGTTTTATTCACTGCTGTTTCCTCATGGCCTGAAACACTGCTAAGTACGCTATTAACTTAAATGAACAAATGTACATAGTGGTAAAAGAAAGAACTCCATTTTGCAGCTTGAGTGGATGTATAGATGCTATGTACCATGTCAGAAGAGATTGTACAAGTAGGAATCAAGTGCTGTTTTGAGGACATGACACAGAGAAGACACCTAGATAATATTTCCTACATAATACTGCCTTTGAAGGGAGCTCTGGTGGCTTCAGGGGCAAAGAATTGTATTACCAATCCCAAGACATGTGGTTTGAATCCACCACCTGCGCTGAAAGAGAAAGATGGGCAATCTCCTCCCATGATACTATCATTTACCTGGTTACTCAGTCTAGAAACTTTCTTAACTCTCCTCTGCACATATGTCATGCCCAGTGAATCACCTAACTCTGTGGCTTTTACCTCCTAAATGCCTATGTTGTTGTTGGGTGCCACTGAGTCACCTATTATTCCTAGCGATGATGTGAACAACAGATCTGAACTTGGCTCTGTCCTGCACCAAACCCACTATTCTGGTATGATCCATCCCAGTGTTCTAGTCACTGGGTCAATCCATGTAACTGGGGTCTTCTTCTCTTTTTCTGGCCCTTTCCCAGCATAACTTCTTTACTGCCATGACTTTTGCCACTTCTCTGTTTCAGATATCATCTCTTATCTATGCATCTATGGTTCCTTTTGGTAACCAATTTCTCACATATTCACTCATGCCTGACAGTGATATATTGTTTCTCTTTTTGACAATAATATGTTGTTATATACTGCTGAATTGGAGTCAACTCACAACTGAGCCTCCAGTGGGTTTTCAAAGGCTGTAAATTTGACAGGAGACTGTTCATCTTTAGCATATGCTATATGCTGATCTGAAATATTTATGCAATATATTTGCAACCACAGATATTTTTTTCAGTTCTACTAAATTTCTTTCTTTGTCTTCTTAACATTGAGCCTCAATCCATATTGTAGGCTGCAGTCCTTGACCCTCTGCAGCAAGCGCGCAAGCGCTTCAGATCCTCCTCAGTTTCAGCAAGCAGGGTTGTATCATCTGCATAACGCAGATTGTTGATAGACCAATTGGCAGCATAAGGATGGATGGTGAAGAGATTGAGATTGTTCACAACTTTAGTCTGCTTGGCTCCACAATCAACACTCTCGACACCAGTAGCCAGGAAATTAAAAGACGTATTGCGATGGGAAAGTCTGCTGTCAGGGACCTCTCCAAAGTATTGAAGAGCAATGGTGTCTCTCTGGAGACTAAGGTGCATCTGATATAGGTCATGGTCTTTGCTATCACTTGTTATGCATCACACAGTTAGAAAGTGACTAAGGAGGATAGAAGGAGAATTGATGCCTTTAAGCTGTGGTGCTGGAGAAGAGTATTGAGGGTACCATGGACTGCCAAGAAAACAAACAGATTCATGCTGGAGAGGGTTAAACCAGGTGGCTCCCTGGAGGAAAGGACTCTGAGGCTCTGTCTAACATACTTTGGACATGTTGTAAGGAGGGACTGGTCCTTGGAGAGGGACATCATGCTTGGGAGGGTGTTCCAATCACACTGGGGTAATCGGGATGGGAGTGTTAGAGACAGTGTGATTGGAACAGGACAGAACAGAGTTTAGGGCTGTTGTACATAGGGTCGCTATGAGTTGTAAGAGATTCGACAGCACATACAACAACAACAGCTAAATTTAAACATCAGAGTATCTACATATAAAATACAAAAAAAATAACCAAAATACCTAGTCTTTGAAAAATCTCTTCATTTTTTTGTTTTCAATTCTTAAAAGTTGTTTTTCACATTTAATAAATTACAAAATTATATCCTGATGGCACATTTTCCTCTTTAAAATATCATACCTGAATAACGGCATTAAACCAACATGTATTGCCAACATTTTTCAGCCCGACTGGCCAACCATCAACCCTCCTCCAGTCATTGGGATTGGGATTCTCTCCCCAGACTTCACAGCGTTTTCTCTTTGAGCGTTTAGTGTCTGCAGAAGTTACTTCTTGGATCCTACATTGCATCAACATACATATATATTTTTAAAAAAAATGTTAAAGAGCAATACACTGTATGAAAGGTGTGGATGACATTTCACAGGTAAACAAAATGATGGATAAGCTATTTACTGAGTAATGACCAGATATATATTTATTGTATGTGATTATAAGATACATGAAAAGCAAAAATTTAAATATAAGGATGTTCAACTGTCCATACATTGATTAATACTCACTAGTAAGGTCCATGGAGGAACTGCCTTGACATTTAAGACTATGGCCCCTTTAAGGAAACTTTGGTAGTCTAGTGGGTAAAGAGTTATGTTGCCAAGCCAAAAGCAAGGAGTTCAAATCTACAAGCTAGTCAATGGGAGAAAGATGGTCAATCTCCTCCCATGTGATTTACTGCCTCTGAAAACCTGCTGAGGGTCAGCTATGAGTTGGTTCCAACTCGATGGCACATAACAACAATTAAGGAGCCTTAGTGGCTTAGTCCATTGTTGCTGCATTGTTAACCAAAAGGCCAGGCATCTCCAGAGGCTGAATCCACCAGTGACTGGCTCTATGGCAGAAAGAGAGGCAGCCTCCAGAAACTAAAGGAGGGTCCACTATGAGTTGGTATCGATTTGATGACAGTTCAATTTTGAGTTACTGCTAACTACAAGTTCTGTATTTCAAGGATAGCTTTTTATCTCAGGCTTTGCCATTAAAATGGAAAGAGAGAAATTGATACGGATAAGAACCTCCCAAATGTCTATAACAAAACTCCGACCACTGATTCCTTAACAAAGATAATTTAGTCATGTGAAAAACTAAACATTTTCAGAAACTGACCACTCTTAGAATGAGAGATTTTGTAGGAAGGCCAGATAATTACCAAATTAATACTCATTAAAAATATATCCCCTGGTCCCTTATGAGGCAATGACAGAGAAGGGAAACTTCCATTTTCAAACACACAATAATTTAAGTCTCAAAGTTAAATGTCAAATCCATTGCCACACAGGCAACTCCGACTACAGGAGCCATGGAAGACAGAAGAGAAATGCTAGCAAGGCCAAGGCTGCAAATCTTTCTGCAATGATCCATCTAGTGGGTGCAAACTACTGACTTTTTCGTTACTGAGTCCTTTCCTCACCACATCTTTAATAAAGGGAATATGAATTTTCAGAGTTGGGGCTGTTTTTATTTTTTTTTTTTCTCCTAGCAATTGTGAACTATAAAATCCTGCAGAACACAGGCTGGATACAACTTTTTGTCATATTTTTCTCTTTCAAAAGTGGCTCAAAGACTAAATAAACTGTTGTGAATTCAACAAGAAAGTGCATTTAGTTACAATCAAAGGAGATTTATAGAGCTGTTTTTGAGTAACATTTCAAAGATACTGCCTTTGACCTATACACTGATATGGAAAGGAAAGGTTATAAATGAAATCACTAACCTGTTAACATCTCTTCCATCAGCTGGAATTTTGGGAGATTCCAGGAGACTCAAAGCAATGGCAGCCTGAAGATCATCTTTGCTATCATGAGTGAGGTCTATCACTTCTGTAAGACAAACAGAAATTTAATTGGCCTAGGAGTGGCATCCACTTCCTAAACAATATGCCTCTGGAAACTCTATGAACTTTGATAAATGACGATAGTTATCAAAAGGCTTCAGGACTTTTGTTTATAGGGTCGCTATGAGTCATGCCCGACTCGATGGCAATCAACAACAACAACAACAACAACAAAATAGACACAAGAAATCAAAATACATGTCAGATGGGGAAAATCTGTTGTCAAGGACCTCCCTGCAGTGCTAAAGAGCAAGGATATCAGTTTACTATGGTCTGCCTGACCCAAGCCAATGTATTTTCCACTGCTTCTTATACACGTGAAAGTTGGATAATGAATAAAGAAGGCAGAAGCAGCAGCAATGCCTTTGAACTGTGGTGTTGAAAGAATAGTGAACATCGCATGGACTGCCAAAAAAAAAATCAAATCTGTCAGAGAGGAAATACAACCAGGGTGCTTCTTAGAGGCAAGGATAATCGAACTTCACTTTACACACCAACCCCTTGCAAGGAAGGGCCAGTCCTTGGAAAAGGATACCATGCAGGGAAAGGTGAAGGGTCAAAGAGAGAGAGGAAGACTGTCAACGAGATGTACTGACACAGGGCCATAACAATGTACCGGAGCATGGTAGAACCA
The DNA here is from genome assembly GCF_000299155.1 of Elephantulus edwardii. Taxonomy (NCBI): domain Eukaryota; kingdom Metazoa; phylum Chordata; class Mammalia; order Macroscelidea; family Macroscelididae; genus Elephantulus; species Elephantulus edwardii. The sequence goes on from NW_006399843.1 coordinate 5,535,317, forward strand.
TGAAGATGGCACAGGACAGGGCATGGCTCCAATCTGTTGTTTATAGGGTCACTGTGAATTATAGTCAACTGGATACCTAACAACAACAACAGTGTTATGCAGGAAGCACTACCCTTCTGTCTGTACTATATAGGGTGCGGGGGAAGTCAAAGATGTACGCAAATCTAGATAACCTCCCTAGCTGGCACTATAATGAGTCATCTGTGTAGCAGTGCCATTACTCTATGCCAAAGTCAAAGGAGTAACTTACTGCTACACTGTAACCTTTGACTAGCAAATAGCCCAGAAATAACAAGCAGCTAAAATGCAATGAATCAAATAGTCACCACTTCAGTCGCATTTGTAAATGAAACAATTTCCTTATAAATCATCATGAAACATCAGATAAGTTTCAAAAATTCAAGGAAAAGACATTTGCAGTCTCACATAACCTATTCTAGAGATAAAAGGACACACATCTAGATTAATTTCATGAGGCCAGCTTAACATCTTCAAACCAAACCACTGAAGAACCCGAAAGAGAAAGTAAAACCACAAACTCTCCCATGATCATGGATGCAAAATAGTGAAACACTAGAAAATAAGTTATATTAAAAAGAGTATACATTAAGATTCACTTGGTTTATTGTTGAATTAAATGTTAACAGTAGAAAATCATAAAAAGCCATTATTTTTGACAGATTAAAGGATAAATCAATCAGCTCAACAAAGAAAAAGTAGTTGGTTAACACTTGACCTCTATTCACAATAAAAGCTCCAAGTCAGTTATGGATAGGAAAGAATCTATTCTTAAGCTGAAAAATAGTACCAAGGAAAAGAATACAGTAAACTTTGTAATAATTGCTGAAATGTTAAATAAATTTCTTTTAAAAAGAGTATTAAGGCAAAGATATCTACAATTACTGCTACCCACCCCCAACTGTTCTGAAAGTATTGCCTAGTGCAGTAAGACAGTAAAAGAACCTCCCCAAAATTGGAAAATAAGAAACATAGTTGTCAGAATTTACAACTAAAATAATTAACAATAGTGAAAAATCCAAAGTAATCTATAGAAAAGTAACTATTAAAGGCAATTAGATAAACAACATAAAAAAGCAAAATGATTGTCTACTTCTGAACATTTCCTTTTAAAAGAAGAAAAAACCACCAAGGTACAACAAAGCTACCATAATCAAGACAGCATTGCTGTGATTAAAGATAAACACAAAAATCAATGGATGTAATAATAAGTGTGGAAACAAACACATTCATCTAGGGTCTGAGTTTTGACAAGGGTGCTAAGAAAATTCACTTGGGAAACAGTATCTTTTCAAGGGATGTGCTGGAAAAATCTAGACATCCACATGTCATAGATTAAGTTGGACTCTTACCTCAGGACAAATATAAAAATTAACTCAAAGTGGATCAAGAACTCAAGCTGAAGAGCTAGAACTGTAAATTTCTTAGAGCATCTTTGCAAATCTTTGTGGCCTTTAATTAAACAACTGTATCTTAGGTATAACACATAAAGCATAAGAATCAAAAGGAAAAAAAATCTGAACCCAATCAAAATGAAAGCATCCTAAGCTTTAATATAAAGAAATAAGCAAAACTACCCAGAGAATGGGATAATAGCAAACAAATATCTGATAAGAAACCTATAAATAATTTCTGATCAGAACCACAACAGATTAATCTTGAGAGAAAGTTTAGCAGAAAAAAAATAATCCAGGTTTACTGGATTTACAGGGTCAAGAAGACTCCCTAAGACTTGCTGCCCTGATACATTTTAGTACTGAATTGAAACTATCCCATCAAAGTAACTTTTACCCTAAGTAGCAGGTCAGCTTCATATAGAAGTTAAATATCACCTTCACTGTGCTTTGTTTAAAAACCATTTAAGACCAAATGATCAACAAGCTATCTAAAGCACAAATAAGATGCTTGGGAGACTGTGGACACTAGGTTAATGGGAACGCAACAACTAGAATGAAAACAGATGGAAAGTTGATAAAATATTAATGTAACCAACATTACTGAATAATGTAAATTTAAGCTATTTTACAGTGTACACTTTTTTTTTCTTTTCTTCTCCATGCCTCTTTTTAAACAGTCCCTCCGTAAGGACTATCCACTTAGCTTTGTATCCAAAGACGAAATTTGTAGGTGAAAGGAGTTAGCCTTCGTTACAGACTGGTTAATTTCAGGGTCGAAAATATGGAACGCTTCACGAATTTGCGTGTCATCCTTGTGCAGGGGCCATGCTAATCTCTGTATCGTTCCAATTTTAGTATATGTGCTGCCGAAGTGAGCACACAGTGTACACTTTATAAGCAAAAATATTTTTAAAGCAAGCAAGTTGTGTCATCTGCATATTCCTCCAATTCTGACGCAGCATTCCTCTTCCAGAGTCCAACTTTAGGTATGATTTGCTCAGCATACAGACTGAATAGGTATGGAGAAAGGATACAACAACTCTGATGCACACCCTTCCTGATTTTAAACCATAGAATGTTCCCTTGCTATATTCAGACAACTTCTTGGTCTAGGGATAGAGTTTATATGAGCAAAATTAAGTGTCCTGGGATTACCATTCTTCTCAATCTTAGCCATAGTTTATGATGCAGACAGTTAAATGTCTTGCCATATTCAATAAAATACAGATAGACATTCTTCTGGTGTTCTCTGCTTTGAGCCAATATCCATCTGATATCAGCAATGATACCCCTAGTGCCCTGGCCGCTTCTGAACTCCACTTGAACTTCTGGTAGCTCTTTAAGAATGGTTCTAGTAATTTTTAGATGATCTTCAGCAATATTTTGCTTGCATATGATATTAATGATAGCATTCAATAATTTCCACATTCTGTTTAACCACTTTTCTTGGAAATGGGAACAAAACTCTTACACTCTGTTGCCCAGGCAGCTGTCCTCCAATTTTCCTTGTATAAATTGGCAAGCATGTTCACAGCTGCATCTCTTAGTAGAAATATGTCACTGAAATTGGTATCACATCAATTCTTAGGATCTTATTTTTTGCCAGTGCCTTCAGTGCAGCTTGAACTTTTTCCATCATTAAAACTGGTTCTTGATTATAAACTATTTCCTGAAATGTTTCAGGACAATCAAATTTTTTTGGTATAACAATTCTGTGTATTCCTTCTATCTCCTTTTGTGCTTCCTAAATCATTCAAAATTTTGCCCATAGTTTGACTCTGTTCTTCAGTTCTTTCAGTTTGAAACATGAGAAATATGTTCTTCCCTTTTGGTTTTTTAACTCCAGGTCTTTGTACAGTTTAATGTATTACCTCATGTTTCCTTCTCAAGCTGCCCTTTGAAATCTCCTGCTATCTCATCTGTTGTTTCTTGTTATGTGCTGTCAAGTCACTTGTGACCCTATAGACAAGAGCCCTAAATCTTGCTCTATGCTGCGCCAACCTTATTGTCTCTAACACACCTACCCTCATTATCCCAGTCACTGAATCAGTCCATCTCATGGAGAGTCTTCCTCTCTTGCGCTGTCCCTTCACCCTCCCAAACATGATGTCCCTCTCCAAGGGACTGGTCCCTCCTTGTAACATGTCCAAAGTATGTCAGACGAAGCTTCAGAATCCTTGTCTCCAAGGAGCAGCCCATTTTCACCCTCTCTAAGACAAATCTGTTTGTTCTCCTAGTGACCCTATGTACAACAGCTCTGAAGCCTGCCTTGTCCTGAGCCAGTCTCATTGTCTCCAACACATCTACCCCCATTATCCCAGTTATCCTCTAGCAGTCCATAGTATATTCAACACTTTTCTCCAGCACCACAGCTCAAAGACATCAATTCTCTTCCTATCCTGCGAAGACTATGGCCTGGATCAGGTGCACATTAGTATCCAGATTGAGGTCATTGCTCTTCAGTACTCTGGAGAGGTCCCTGACAGCTGACTTTCCCAGTACAATTCATCTCTTGATTTCCTGGCTGCTGGTACCAAGAATGTTGATTGTGGAGCCAAGTAAACTAAAACTGTTAACAGTTTCAATCTCTTCACTATCTATAATGATGCTGCCAGTTGGCCCAGTAGTGAGAATCTCTGTCTTCTTGATGTTGGACTTCAATCCATATTAAAGGCTGCAGTCGACCTTCTGCAGCAAGGGCTTCAGGTCCTCCTCAGTTTCAGCAAACAGGGTTGTGTCATCTGCATAATGCGGGTTGAATCTTCCTCCAATCCTGATGCCACATTCTTCCTCATACAGTCCAGCATCTCAGATGATCTATTCTGCATATAGACTGAAAAGGTATGGAGGGTCCCTGATGGACCCTCTTCTTGATTTTGAACCATGTAATGTCTCCTTCTTCTGTTCTGATGACTGTCTCTTGGTTCAAGTATAGGTTTCACATAAGCACAATCAAATGTTCTGGGATTCCCGTTCTTCTCAGAGTCAGCCACAGTTTGTTGTGATTCACAGAGTAAAAGCCTTTGTATAGTCAATGAAACACAGACAGACATTCCTCTGGTACTCTCTGCTTTTAGCCAAGAGCCTCTAATATTAGCTCTAATATCCCTAGTACCACAGCCTCTTCTAAACCCAGCTTGCACATCTGGTAGTTTTCTGTTGATGTGTTGCTCCAGTCACTTTTGGATAATTTTCAGGAGAATCTTGCTTACATGTGATATTGATATTGTTTGATAATTTCCGTACTCTGTCAGGTCACCTTTCTTTGGAATGGGAACAAATACCGATCTCTTCCAGTCAGTTGGCCAGGTGTCTGTCCTTCAGATTTCTTGACACAACTTAGCACATCCAGTGCAATGTCTGTTTTTTTTTTCTTTTTATTATTAAATTTTATTAGTTTTAATGAACATTTACAGGGATTTTGGATTTTCATTCCTTCATTGCTGCACCATTCTCTCTACCCTCCTCCCCAGTTTGTTCTTCTTCCCCGCCATCCGAATGTCTGTTTTAATTGTCCAG
>NW_006399843.1:5542597-5551193 GCF_000299155.1 Elephantulus edwardii
CCCTCTAGTCCTATTTTGTTGAGTGCTTTAATCATGAAAGGGTATTGGATTTTATCAAAGGCTTTTTCTGCATCAATTGATAGGACCATATGGTTCTTGTTCTTTGCCTTGTTGATGTGAAGGAAAAGAAAAAGAGCAGGTTGTCAGCCATGGACCTCAAGTGGCTGAAGGAGAGAATGTCTTTGGTGTCTGCCACATTTTTGTATTCTTCAGTGACACCTTTCTGATTCTTTGCTAGCACTTTGCTTTTTTATTAATTTTGTTTATTTTTCTTCTGTTTTGGTGCTTCTACGCCAAAGGCCTTGCCATTCTGGCTGAAGCCATTAGTGGCTCACCAGGAGAAAGATGCAGCCTCCCACAAAAATCTTCTAGAGGGTAGCTGTGAGTCCTTTCCAACTTGTTGTTAATGAGTTGAGTTTCATCATGGAAAAGATGTTGTATTCTTCCCTTCCACAGAAGTGAGGCCTTTAGAATACTTAATTCCAAAATCTCTGTAGATGTTCATTGAAATGAAAAATAAATTAATTTAAAAAATCCAAATGTATAAAAATGTCCATATGTGTAAGTATGTAAGTGTATAAACACACACACACACACAAATTTTTAAGAAAAAAACAAGTGAGTACAATATTTGGCAAATGCAAATTTTGAGATGTTTCAGTGTTTTTCTTTTTTTTTAAATATATCAATCGGTATGCCATCAATTCCTGGAGCCTTGCTTTTTTTCCCAATTCTTTCAGAGCAGCTTGAACTTCTTCCTTCTCCACCACAGGCTCTTGCTTATATGTTGTTTCATGAAATTCTTCTCTGTCAGCCAATTCCTTCTGGTACAATGACTCTGTATACTCCTTCCATCTTCTTTTAATGCTTCTTGGCTTATTTAATATTCTGCCCAAAGCAACCTTAAGTATTGCCACTAGTGGCTTGAATTTGTTTTTCAATTCCTTCAGCTTAAGAAATGCTGAGTGAGTTTTGCCAATTTGATTTTCTGACTCCAGCTCTTTGCACATTTCATTATAATACCTTGCTTTGTCTTTCTGAACTGCCCTTTGAAATTTTCTGTTTAACTCCTTGATTTCTTCCTTTAGCTTTGGCTTCTTGGCATTCTAATGCAATATTCAGAGTCTCATCTGACATCCATCTTGGTCTTTTCTACTTTAGCATATTCTTCCCTTTGTTTTGGTCTCTCTACATGCTAGTGAAATTTTCAAAGTATCTAGTGATAGACATGAAGGTATTCTTTCTTGCCTATCTTTTATGACATTTTGCTTTCTTAATAGATGATGTCCTTGATTTCATCCCACAACACCTCTGACCTTTGGCCAATAACATTCAATGCATCAAGTCTATCTCTGAGATATTTTTTTTTAAATTCAGATGGGATAGACTCAAATTTGTATTTTGGTTCTTGCAGACTTGTCTTAATTTTCTTTACCTTCAATTTGAATTTGCACATGAGTAATTGATAATCAGTTCCACCATCAGCCCACTGACTTCTTCCACAATTTTTTTAAATCTAAGTAATTCCCATGTAGCCAGCCCATCAGGTGAGGTCCATGTCAATGTTTATCACTGGTGTTTTTAAAAGACGTGTTGCTGATCATTGGACCAATTGGCAGCATCAGGATGGATGGTGAAGAGATTGAGATTGTTCACAGCTTTAGTCGGCTTGGCTCCACAGTCAACACTCTTGGCACCAGCAGCCAGGAAATTAAAAGACGTATTGTGATGGGAAAGTCTACTTTTAAGGATCTCTCTAAAGTACTCAAGAGCAACGCTGTGTCTCTGGAGACTAAGGTGCGTCTGGTACAGGCCATGGTCTTTGCAATCACTTGTTATGCGTCAGAGAGCTGGACAATTACCAGGAAGAATAGATGAATTGATGCTTTTGAGCTTTGGTGTTGGAGAGGACTGCTGAGGGTGCCATGGACTGCTAAGAAAACAAACATATTCATCCTGGTGAGGGTTAAACCGGGCTGCTCTTTGGAGACAAGGATTCTGAGGCTTTGTCTGACATACTTTGATCATGTTGTAAGGAGGGACTGGTCCTTGGAGAGGGACATCATGCTTGGGAGGGTGGAGGGCAGGTGCAGGAGGGGAAGGCCCTCTAGGAGATGGATTGATTCGGTGACTGGGGCAATCAGGATGAGTGTGTCAGAGACAATGAGATTGGCACAGGACAGAGCAGAGTTTAGAGCTGTTGTACATAGGGTCGCTATGAGTCGCAAGCAACTCGACGGCACATAACAACAACAACAATACACCACCAACAACGATTGCTGATGAATACATTATTGAGTGTCCAAAATTCTATCACTCAATCTCTACCCTAATCTTTGTTACCAAGTCCTTATTTTCGAATTACCTATCCTTCTTTTTTAAGTTTTGCATTCCAGTAGCCAACTGTTATTAATGCAACAATCAAAAAATGTCCAGTATCTGAATGCAAAGTTGATTGTTATGTGTCATTAAGTGGAAGTATGACTCATAACGACCTTGTGAACAAAAGATCTGAACCCATTGCTGCAGGCACGCCATCCTCCTGAGCTCTTCCTCTCTTTTGCTAACCCATCATCTTCCCTAGAATGAAATCTCTTTCCAAGGAGACAACATGCCTAAAGTATGTGAGACAGTATCTTTTGCTTCTAATGAAGATTTTGGCTGCACCTTATCCAAGACGTATCTATTTGTTCTTTTCGCAGTTCATAGGACATTCAGTATTCTCCAAAAACACCACATAAAGGCATCCATTCTTCTGTCATCCTTATTCATTTGTCCAGTGATTGGAAAAAAACATGGTTTAAATCAGATGCACCTTAGTCTTTAAACTTATCATTAATGTGTAAGATAGCAATGTTTATCCACTGTATTTAATTTTTGACAGCTTGCAATTTACCTAGAGTCATACTTTGTACATTCCAGGTTCCAATTATTACAGGGTGTTTGCAGTTGTTTCTCCAAACTTGGAGTGTCTTCCAATCTGAGGGGCTGTACTTCTGGAGCTGTATCTAACAATGTCCTTCTGTTATTCATAGGGTATTTGAAACCAAGCTATTTCATAAGTGAACAGTTAATCTTGCTTCCTACTCTAACTGGACTGTTGTTAGAGGTGCTGAGTTGAGTAAAACTCATTGCAGTCCTAACAAAACAGATCTGAACTCTGTCCTATCTTTTCTCATCCTAATCATTCCTGACACACTTGAGTGCACTGCTGCAGACACTGTATCAATCTCTATCATTGATAGTGTCCCTGTCTTTTGTTGACCCTCTACCTTTCCAAGGAATAGCCTCACCTAACAATATGCTCCAAGTACGTTAGAGAAAGCTTCACCATCCTCGCCTCCAGGGAGTGCTCTTGTTGCATTTTCTCCAAGATATTGTTACTTGTTCTTTTGACAATCCATGGGACAGTCAGGACTTTTATCTAATATCACAAGTCAAAGGCATTGATTCTTCTCCAATCATAGACCTTGGCAAACACCTCCTCCTACAAGAGCAGGAAGATTATTGCATAGAAAGGGAGACTAAGGAGACATAACAAATAAAGTTATTAGAATACAGATTTTGAAACAAAAAAACTCCAAAGGACATCATTGGAAAATTGGAAAAATTTAAATACAGACTACCTAAAAGAAATTGAGAAAGGCTACAGCTCCGGCCTACACCTTTCTACATTTTAAATCATGCCATATTCCCTTCCTTTGTTTGGACATCAGCTTCTTGGTCTAGGCATATGCTTTATATAAGCACAATTAAGTGTTTTAGGATTCCCAGTCTTCTAAATGTTAGCCATAGTTTGTTATGGTACACACAGTCAAATGCCTTTGCATAGTCAATAAAGATAAGCAGGCACTCTTCTAGTATTCTCTGCTTTCAGCCAAGGTCCATCTGACATCAGCAAGAATATTCTCCACCACAAACTCTTCTAAACCTAGCTTGAAGTTCTAGTCATCCTCTATCAATTTACTGTTTTAGCTGTTCTTAGGTGATCTTTAGAAGTATCTTGTTTCCACATGATAATAATGATATTGTTCTATAATTTACACTTGGATCACCTTTCTTGGGACTGGGAACAAACATGAATCTCGTCTAGTTGGTTGGCCAAGCTGCTGTCTTCCAAGGCTCTTGGTACAGACTGGTGAGCACATCCAGGGCTACTTCTGTTAGTTGAAACTTGACAACTGGCACTCCATCAATTCTTAGGGTCTTAGGCCAGTGCCTTCCATGTAACTTGAACTTCTTCATTCATTTCCAGTACCTCTTTAGCATATGCTAGCTCCTGAAATACTTGTTTTTCTCCCCATACCTATTCAATCTGCATGCTGAGCAAATTATCTGATAAGCTGAATGCTATAAAGGAGAATGTGTGGCATCAAGATCATTGGAAAACTCATCTACAATCTGTGTTATGCAGATAACAGAACCTTCTTTGCTCAAAGTGAGGAGGACTCGAAACGCTTGCTGCAGAAGATCAAAAGATCAAAGACTTCTATATGGATTATATTTTGACATCAAGAAGACAAAAATTCTTATCACCGGGCCAACAGGCAACAACATCATGATAGATGGAGAAAAAATTGAAATGTCGCCAACTTCACCTTACTTGGATCCACAATCAACTTCTGTCATACCAGCAGTCATGAAGTAAAAAAATCAAAAGACATATTGCCTTGGAAAAATGTGCTGTCAGAGATCTGACAGTTCTGAGAAGCAATGACATCAGTTTAAAGACTAAGGTGCATGTGACTCAAGTCATAATCTTTTCATTTACTTGGTATGGATTCGAGAGGTGGACAATAAATAAAGACGATAGAAAACAATTTATGACTTTGAACCATGGTGTTTCAGAATACTGAGTATCCCATGGACTGTCAAAAGAACAAACAAATAATCTTGGAAAAAGTACAACCAGAGTGCCTCACAGAGGATGGCAAGGCTTTATCTCACATGTTGTTGTTGTTGTTGTTAAATGCCGTCGAGTCGCCTGTCATAGCGACCCTATGAAGGAGAGTCCTCCGACGCTTGTGTGCCTTTCATCCTCTCTCCAGGATTATCTCACATTCTTTAGGCATTTTATTAGGAGGGGCTATTCCTTAGAAACAGACATCATACTTACAAAGATGGAAGATTAGCAAAAGAGAGGAAGACCCTCAAAGAAATGGATTAAAAGAGTGACTGCAGAATGGGCTCAGCTGGGTGGGAGGTTAAGGATGCCACAGGATAGGATCTGGTTCAGATCTACTGTCAACTATGAGTCATACTCAACTTAAGGGCACCTAATAACTTTAACAAAAACAATAGAAAGTAAAAGCCATTGCCTTAAAGGCATTTCCAACTCAAAGTGACCCCCTGAGTACAGAGTAAATGTGCTCCATAATGTTTTCTGAACTACAGTGTTTTCCTGTCAGGTCTTTTCTATACAGCATTTCTGGGTGGGTTCTAACTGCCATTGGGTTAGCAACTGGGGTTTTAACTACCTGTACCACCCAGGGACTCCTAAAACAACTTAAATATTTGTTAAAATATTTTCTTTAAATACATGTTGTTATTGTGGCTGTTGTACCATCGAGTCAGAACTGACCCATAGCTGATCCTCTGGTGGGTTTTCACAGGCAGTAAATCCCATGGGAGGAGACTGTCTACCTTTCTCCAGCAGAGCAGCTAGTGGAGCTGCTGGTATCGTAAATCCTTACCTCTAAGCCATCAGAACTATTTAACAAGTATCTCTCTAGCAATAAAAATGTACGAGACAGACAAAGCTAGGAAGATTCAAGGATTATAAACTGTCCCAGATTTATTCATAGATTTAATATGTTGCCATCAAGTCGATCCCTATTTATGGTGACCCACAACGGACAGAGTAGAACTGCCCCACAGTTTCCAAAGGCTGCAATCTTTATGAAGCAGATAGCTTCATCTTTCTGTTATGGAGTGGCTGATAGGTTCTAACTGCCAACACTTCAGTTAGTAACTGAGCATTTGACTACCAGATAGCAAATGCAATCTCCATAAAGAGATCTGTATCTATTCCTATTCCATAAAAGGTGATCCAATAGAATGTGGAAATTATTGAACAATATCACATGCAAGCAAAATTCGTTGAAGATTATGAAAAAATGATAGAGAACTACCAGAAGTGCTACCTGAGTACAGAGGAAGTTGTGGGGGAGAAAAAAAAAAAGAAAAAGATGAGGCCACGGTAAGAGAGACATCATAGCCAATATCAATAGATTTTGGCTGAAAGCAGGGAGTACTAGAAGAATGTCTATCTGTGTGTCCTTGACTATGCAAAGGCATTTGACTCTGTGGATCACAACAAACTGTGGCTAATATTAAGAAAAATGAGAATTCCAGAACACTTGATTGTGCTCATGTGAAACCTATATGTGAACCAAGAAGAAGTAATAAGAACAGAGCAAGAAAACACTGTAAAATTCAAAATCAGGAAAGGAATGCATCAGGGATGTGTCCTGTCCATCTCCTTAGCTTTTCAATCTATATACAGAACAGATCATCCAGAAGGTTGGACTGTAAGAGGAGGAGTAAGGCATCAGAATTGGAGGAAGATTCATCAACAACCTGCATTATGCACACAACACTACCTTGCTTACTGAAACTGAGGAAGACCTAAAGCATTTGCTGTAGAAGGTCAAGGACCGTAGTCTCCAATACGGACTAAAGTTCAACATCAAGAAAACAAAGATTCTAAGCTTGCTTGGTTCCACATCAATACTTATGGTACCAGCAATCAGGAAATCAAAAGACATATTGCAAAGGGAAAAATCTGCTGCCAGGGACCTCTCCAGAGTGTTAAAGAACAATGATGTCAATCTAGAGACTATGGTGTGCCTGATTCAGGCTATGGTCTTGGAATTACTGCTATACATCAGATATCTGGGCAATGAATAAAAATGACAGAATAATAGCCTTTCAGTTGTGGTACTGGAGAAGAGTACTGAACATACCATAGACTGCCAAGAAAACAAACAGGTCTCTTCCATGGATCTACAGTCAATGCCCTTGGCATTACCAGCCAGGAAATCAAAAGGTGAGCTACAGTGGGAAAATCTGCTGTCAAAGACCACTCCAGCGTGCTAAAGAGCATTGATGTCAGTCTAAAGAGTAAGATGTGCCTGATGCCAGCCATGGCCTTCTCAATTGCTTGCCAGTGTCTAAACACTGGACAATGACAAAGGAAGACAGAAGAAGAATCAATGCCTTTGAGTTGTGGTGCTTGAGAAGAGTATTGAACATACTATGGACTGCCAAGAAGACAAGGTGGTCTATCCAGGAGAACGTGACACCAGAGTGTTCCTTGGAGGTAAGGATAGTGAATCTTCTCACATACTTGGACATGTTTTCAGGAGGGGCTAACCTTAGAGAAGGACATTATGCTTGGAAAGATAGAAGGCCAGAAGAAGAGAGGAAGAATTTCAACCAGAGGGACTGGTACATATATTCTGACAATGCGGTTTGTTGTGTCAGAAATGGTGAGGTGGGCTCAGGATAGGGAAAGATTGAGAGCTGTTATTCAGCGGGTCACTGTGAGTTATGATTTGATGGCACATAAAAACAACAATAATAAACTTGGCTATGCAATGCAAAAAAAAAAAAAGAAAAACCAAACCCCCAAAAACAAACAAACAGGTCTATCCTCAAGAGGGTGAAACTCCGTTGCTCCTTGGAGGTAAGGATTTTGAAGCTCTGCTTGACAGACTTTGGGCATGTGGCTAGGAAGGATCAGTCTCTGGAGAAGGACATCACACTTGGAAGGGTGGCGGGACAGTGCGAGAGAGACCCTGAATGAGATCAGTAACTGTGGTAGTAGGGGCAGGTGTGTAGGAGACAGTGAGATTGGCTCAGGGTTCAGATCTATTGTGCATTGGATCACAGGCAACTCGATGGCATATGACAAGAGTAATAAACATAAAGATCCAACAATATCATACCAACTAAAACACCAAGTAAACCATGAACAGTGACAAAAAAAAAGATCCAACAATAATTACATATAGACTCTGACAAGTTGTTTTTATAGCAAACATTTAAGAGCAGAAAGAGAAGAAACTAGTAAAGTACTTAGAGAGAGGAACAAAGTAAAATAATAAGGCTCAACAAACAATAAAACTACCTAGAAAGCTGCAATAATTAAAGATTATTTATTGGCCTAAAACAGGATGGGACATATGAAAATTTGATAGCACACAGAGCTTGACAGTAAGGAAGCATAGTCTTCCAACAAAGATAGTGGGACAATTCAGAGAAAAGCAAAACTGGGGTAGAGGGGCAGAAAAGAAACTGTGTAATAATCAATAAATGAAAATCCAAGTTCTCTATAAACGTTCATTAAAATCTCAATTAAAAAAATTTTAAAAAATCATTTCTTTCACATCCAAAAGATGGACAACAATTTTATAATCTGATATAATAAATTTGGAACAATGATTATTCTCAAGTCCTGCTAGTGGGAGTTAAGAATGAACAAGAAAATAATTTTGGTATTTCATAAATTCTGGATATAAGTCCCTTATCTGATATGTTATTACCGAATACTTTTTCCCAGTCAGTGGCTTCCCTTTTTACCCTACTGGAGAAG
>NW_006399843.1:5553488-5579407 GCF_000299155.1 Elephantulus edwardii
CTTTGACAAGCACTGTGGCATTTGGACAAGAACAAACTGGGAGGAGGGTAGAGAGAATAGTGCAACAATGAATGAGTGGAAGCCCCAAATCTCTGTAAATGTTTATGAAAATTAATAAAATATAATTATAGAAAAAAAAAAGAAAATAATTTTGGAAGGCAATGCCATTACCTAAAGTCAAAGATGAGGGTATGTTAAAGCTCACCAAATGCATTACTAAATATATGCATTAAACCAACTTGCATATCCATACAAACAGGAACTAAAATAGCTCACTACCTTTATTTCTTTTTTTTTTTTCACTACCTTTATTTTTAACAATAAAAACCCTGAAAGCAACCTGAAAGCCAACTAAAGAAAAAATCAATTCTGTATATTCATACTATGGAATAAGACACACCAGTGAAAAGAAATGAAAACTTTCAACACAGATGAATAGCAAATAAGAAAAATAATGTTTGAAAAAGTAACAATGTGTACCAAAATACACATACAAGAATACATATAGCAGTATTACTTAGAATAGTAAAAACTACAAAACAACTCTCATGTTTATTAATACCATCTGTCTCAGCTGGTGGGTCTCTCGTCATGCAATAACGACGTAACTGGATTTCTCTGACCTTTCAGGATAGTTTTCTTCACCTCCCCAGAATTCCAAATGGAAGTATCTAGTGCTAAGTCATCAAATATTTTTCTTTACCTACATCCATTCAGAGAGTTCACTCAGTTGCACAGCTTTAAAAGCAATGTACAGGTTTACAATCCCAAGTTTATGTATCTCCAGCCCAGATCCCTCCCTGAACTGCACAGCTGGATATCTAAAAGGCACCTCCTACTATTTAAAGTGATTCCCTCATTTCCACTCTACATCTCTTCCACCTGCAGTTACTTTCAACTCAGTTAAACATAACTCCATTCTTACAGAGGTTTAAGTCACAAAACTTTTCGACTCCTTGCTCATACAACTCTTATTTATTTCCTCAGGGAGCTCTGGTGGCCTAGTGGCAAGAACCTGCACTACAATCGCGAAGGCACGCGGTTCAAGGCCACCACCAGCTGCTCCGCGGGAGAAGGATGGGCAATCTCTTGTGTGATTAACTGCCTCTGAAAACCAGCCAGAGGGTCTGCTATGGGTTATTTCCAACTTGACAGTAACCAACAACAAACAAGTAAATCCTATTGCCTTTACCTCAGAAACAGGACGTATCCAGAATACGACCAGAATTCTCATCTCTCCATCACTATATTCTGGGTAAACCACCATTATTTGTAATAATCTCATTCCTGGTCCTGGGATTGTTGCTTAGACGTGTGTTCTTCACTACCCTGCCTTCAACATTCTGTCATCAGCCAGAGTGATCTTAGAAAAAAGGAAACTAGTTCTCCCCATTTGTTTGCTCTAAGTGCCAAGAACAACTTACCCAAGAGTAAATGGCAAGCCCTCATGAAAGCGTTGCCTCATCTAGCTCCCATTGCTTTTCCTGTCTCCTTTCTTACTGCACTCCTCACTCACAAGGCTCAACTCCAGCCTCCATGATGCTCCGTAAGCAACTTAGACTCTCACCTCCCTTGTATCTTCCCAAAGGATTATTTTAATATCCAATTCCTAATTTATTTTCTCACATGCTATGTAATTTACTTGCTGATCTCTCTCTCACACACAAAACAAAAACCAACAACCCCAAAACACCAAAAAAAACCCCTTATGAAAGGCAGAAATATTTGCTTCTTTTTAAAAAAAAAATATTATTTTTTGTGCATGTACCATCAAATCGGATCTGACTGGTACAAGAGAAGATTGCCTTTCCTTCTCCAGCAAAGCATCAGGTGGATTTGAATCGCGTTCCTTTGGGATTGCAGTGCAGCTTCTTGCCACCAGGCCACCAGAGCTCCCTTATTTTGCTTCTTTTAATAGCTAATTCACACTCCACAGTGACTCAGTGTCTAAAGAATGCTTGGCACATAGCAGGTACTCATTAAATATTTACTGTATTAGTGAATGGTGACATTTAGTGTGCATGGCCCAATAATTTGCTTATACTATGATTATTTCTGAAAAGATAATGTGATTGATAGGAATATAATATAATGATAAAGAATCCACATATATCCATCTCTTATTTTCTGCTAGTTCCCAACAGGTACAAAACAGTATATACATACTTGCTAACACTTCTTGGTCGGAGGCACTCCCCTCTACATCAGATGGCTCAGAAGCAACGCTGTCTTGACTGGGCTCCTTGACTCTTTCATCAGTGAGAAGACTGACAGCCTGGGTGATGTCACCATTACTGGCCTAAGATCAGGAGGAAAAAAATAAGACATTTCAAAAGAAAAGCATCAGCGTTTAAAAGAAATAAATTAAGTTTCCTGGTTACATAACTCCTAACTACCCTGGTGACATACTGAGTAAGTCAAGGCATACTATTAAGGCTTGTCGTTGTTGTTATGTGCAATTGAGTCACCTGGAACTCATAGCAAGCCTATGCACAGCAGCTCTGAACCCTGGGAACCCTGCTCTATCCTAAGCCAATCTCACTGTCTCGAACACATCTTCCCTCATTACCCCAGTTACCGAGTAAATCCATCTCATCTGGGGACTTTCTCTCTTGTGGTCTCCCTCCACACTTCCAAGCATGATATCCTTCTCCAAGGACTGGTGCCTCCTGGCAACATGCCCAAAGTATGTCAGATGGAGCTTTAAAATGCTTGTTTCCAAGGAGCAGCTTAGTCTCACTCTCTCCAGGACAGACCTTTTTGTTATCTTGGCAGTCCATGGTATGTTCGATACTCTTCTCCAGAACCACAGCTCAAACACATCTATTCTGTCTTCTTTGGTCATTGTCCAGTTCTCTGATGAACAACAAATAATTGCAAAAACCATGGCCTGTATCAGTTGCACCCTAGTCTCTCAACTGACATTGTTGCTCTTCAGCACTCTGGAGAGGTCCCTAACAGCAGATTTTTCTAAAGCCATTTGACTTTTGATTTCCTGACTGCTGGTGCCACTAATGTTGCCAGGTAGAAGTTAGTAAAAAGGTAGTAGTATAGAGGCAAGTAAGTCTAGTCCGCTTGAAACGTACATATATCAAGTACCTACATGCTGGGAAGGGCTTATCATGTAAACAAGATATTGTATAAACAAGAAAGATTTATTTTGCTTGAAATTTTTTCTCGCTGCTTGTGAATTTTATTCTTCTAATTTCACAGCATTTACAAGAAGGGGGATTTATCATGAAAACTGAAATTCAAAAGAAATTAATCTTATAATAAAGGTGTCAAGCAATTTTTATATTCTATAATAGTGACCATATTTCATTTGTTTTAAGTCTTTATATTGAAAAATTCCTAACATATACAACAGTATATGTGCTACAGAATGTATAATGAAGCTGTATATATTCATCATTCAGTTTCAATTATCAAGTCAAGGTCAATGTTACTGTTCTTTACTGCCAATCTTTTTTCCCCAGATAGTTTTAAACCAAATCCAAAGCATCTTTTCATTTCATCAATTAGCGTTTCAGAATATATTTCTTAAAAATATAACCTACAATGGCATTATTACACCTGAAGAGTAGCACTGTTGTTGTTATATGCCATCTAGTCACCTGTGACTCATAGAGACTCTATGTACAACAACCCTAATCCTGCGCCAATCTCACTGTCTCTGACACACCTTCCCCATTAATCACTGAATCAATCTATCTCACAGAGGGTCTTCCTCTCCTGTGCTGTTCCTCCACCCTTTCAAGCACGATGTCCCTCTCTAAGGTCTGGTCTCTCTTTGCAACATGTCCCAAGTATGTCAGACGAAGCTTCAGAGTTCTTGCCTCCAAGGAGCAGCCTGGTTTAACCCTCTCCAGGACAAACCTGTTTGTTCTCCTAGCAGTCCATGGTATATTCAATACTCTTCTCCAGCACCACAACTCAAAGGCATCAATTCTCCTTCTACCATCCTTAGTCATTGTTCAGCTCTCTGATGCATAGCAAGTAATTGCAAAGACCATGGCCTGTATCAGGTGCATCTTAGTCTCCAGATTGACATCATTGCTCTTCAGTACTTTGGAGAAGTCTCTAGCAGACTTTCCCATCGCAATACGTCTTTTAATTTCCTGGCTGCTGGTGCCAAGAGTGTTGATTGTGGAGCCAAGCAAACTAAAGCTGTGAACAATCTCAATCTCTTCATCATCTATCATGATGCTGCCAATCGGCCCAGTGGTGAGAATCTTTGTTTTCTTGATATTGAGCCTCAATCCATATTGAAGGCTGCAGTCCTCAACCTGCAGCAAGTGCTTCAGGCCCTCCTTAGTTTCAGAAAGCAGGGTTGTGTCATCTGCATAATGCAGATTGTTAGTGAATCTTCCTCTAATCCTGATTTTCTCCTCATAGAGCCCAGCCTCCCAGATAATCTGTTCTGCATATAGATTGAAAATGTATGGAGATAGGACACATCCCTGACATACACCCTTTACAAGTTTGAACCATGCAGTGTTCCCTTGCTCTGTTTTGATGACTGTCTTCTGGTCTAAGTATAGGTTTCACGATCAAGTGTTTTTGGGATTTCCATTCTTCTCAGAGTCAGCCACAGTTTGTTGTGATCCACACAGTCTAACACCTTTGCATAATCAATGAAACACAGATAGACATTCCTCTGGTATTCCCTGCTTTCAGCCAAGATTCATCTAACAATATCCCTACTACCATGGCCTCTTCTAAACCCAGCCTGCACTTCTGGCAGTTTCCTGTTGATGTGCTATTACAGTCATTTTTGGATTATCTTCAGCAGAATTGCATGTGATATTAATGATATTGTTCAATAATTTCCATACTCTGTCGCATGACCTTTCTTTGGAATGGGAACAAATATTGATCTCTTCCAGTCCGTTGCTGCCCTAGATGTGCTCACCAAATTGTGCTAAGGAGCATAGCTTTTTAAAAATGCTTAGTTCAAATCTCCCTGACTCAAAGAATTTTATTTTTATTTGTTGATTTGAATCAGGATCCATAAAACACTTGATATATCACCTCAGTCTCTTAAACTATAGGAATTAGCCCATCACAGGTTCCCCTTCTCTACCCACCCTGACCTTCCAATTTAGATGCTGAGGAGACAATCGTAAGGCCTCTGTCCCCTATGTGCACTCTCATTTGGACATAAAAATAACCTGAAATGACTTAAAAATAATAAACACCATCCTAAATCATGTTGGCTAACTGGGCTCTCAAAACCAACCTTCAGAGCTTCATGAAGAAAGGAAGGGTCTTGAACGCCTGTGATTTCTCTCAGTTGATTTAACAGCATTTGACAGCTCTACAGTTGGGAACAAACAAAGCCACAGGCATATATCAGTAAAAAAAATAAACGTGGATACATCTGACGAACAAGTAAAGGCATCTTGCATAAACAGGCCTGAAACTCGTTTTACTTTAAAAACAAAACAAAAAACACAAAACCCCCAACAAGTTCTTCCTAACAAGGCACTGACACATCCTGCAATATCCTATTACAGCTTTAAAAGTTTAGTGAGGGAAAATACTTTTGTTGCTTCTAAGAGATTTATGAATCAATAGCAATACTCCAAATAACCAAAACACTCAAATGCAGTATTCCAAATCGCTCATAGGCACGTAAAGTGCCCCAGGTACTTCTTTCTCTAGGCAGTGTGTAAGTAGGTCAGGGAATTTACATGGATGTGAAGATGTGCTATTTTAAGCATGACTGCACATGCCATTTGTGTGTGTCATTTTTCACTGACAATAACTTTCCAATTATGTAGCTAACAAATGATACCACTGCTGTCATATTTAAAAGGCTAGGCTTGCCTGCTTAAAAGAGAAAAGAATGGCTAAAACTAGAATTTTATGAATTACAAAATAAAACATACAATCCCAGAGGGAATACATTATGGAATGCTTTCTTTTTATGAATCTGAATCATGGAACAACTTATTTTGTTAACCTTCAGATATCATAAGATCAGTTTATAATTCCTTGTCAGTAGTGAAAATTTTTGTAGAATCATTTTATTCTGTTTCCCACAAATATAAAATGCAATACAAACACAAACTCACAAGTAGGATTTGATTTCAATGACTGGGTTGAAAGGCACAAGGATCTTTTACACAAACACTTTGAGTAAAACAGTTTCAAATTAATTGAGTGAAAAGAAAGAAATCTATCTTATATTGGTCTAAGCAATATGCTAAAATTAAGCCATTTTTATATTTAAAGCTTTCTGCCATGCTAGTAGAATGTCCATTAACTATCCTCAACTTAGTCTCAAAGATAGTCTACATTTATTGCCAACTGTAATCAAATCCATGTTCTACGTTTAACAGCTGGGACCCACGCAATACTATGTATCACACTACTAGAAATAACTTGGAAGGAATTGGCATAATGGAAAGATTCCTCTACAGTCTTCAGAAATGCATCAACAGCCTTTCTGTTCCAGTCATAAGCTATAGTCATGGGCTAGAAATGGATCCCTGCTTATCCTGCTGATATCAGCAACCTCTGAGGCGGAGTCTTGTCAAAGGCAATCACTGCTTGCCTCTCTAGTTACTAAATAAAATAGTTATTAAACTAAAAAATTGTTACTAGTTACTAAACTTAAAGGTGTCTTAAACAGAAGTAATGAATGATTCTTAGAAAAGGAAAGCATCTGGAATTTATCCCCAAATTAAGTTGGATTCCATTATATTTTACTACGTAAAAGTATGTGAATCCATAACAAATAGTTGAAATGGCTTAAATATGTTGTTGTGTACCACAGAGTTGGAACCAACCCATTGCTGATCCTCAGGTGGGTTTTCAGAGGCAGTTAATCACACAGGAGGAGACTGCCCATTCTTCTCCTAAGGAGCAGCCGGTAGACTCAAACTACATGTTTTTGGGACTGCAGCACAGTTTCTTACCACTAGCTCACCAGAGCTCCCTCTGAATGAGTCTTAAATACAGTTGACCAAAATAAAAGTCTGTGAATCCACATATTTCAAACATACAAAACTGTCACAACATACTCTACAAGGGTAGATTATGATGCAAGGGAGAAATTAGTACCCAGAAACATGACAGTAACAATGGAACAGAGAAATCACATTACTATTATGTTGTTGTGTACCCAAGAAGTCATTCCAACTCATAGGGACTCTACAGGAGAGAGCAGACTGCCTCATCTTTCTATTGCAGAGTGTCTGGTGGGTTGGAACAACTGACCTCCTGGTTAGCAGTTGAGCACTTAACTATTGTACCATCAGAGCTCTGATTCTCAGTATAGTGATCAAAATTTATGAGTCACAGAAAAAAAAATTCCAGTGAAACATAATATCTAACATGTAGACATCAAGTTTGTAATATAATTTCATACATGACAATGTAACTTTTATTTTTATATCTTGACCTAGAAATTTGCATCTTAATATGCTTCCTCTTTTTTTCCTTTTTGTTTCCCCTTCATATATGAACAAGTTTTTTACTTAGTGTTGTTGTGTACTCTCGAGTTGGAACTGATCCACAGCTGACCTTCCAGCAGATTTTCAGAGGCACTAAATTATACTGGAGGAGACTGCCTATCTTACTCCTGCAAAGCAGCTTAGCTAGTGGATCTGAATTGCAGGAGCAAGGAAATACTGTTATGTGACTGATTCAGGACAGTTTCTGTTTGCACAGTTTACAGCAAGTTGTACTCTTAACCCAAATGTCACTTCTCCAGTAGTTGAAATCCACCAGGGCTCTGAGGCAGAAAGGTGAACAATCTCCTTCCACTGAGATTAACAGCCTCAGAAACCAAATTCAGGATCACCGTGAGTCCGAACTGACAAGACAGCAATGAGTGAGAAAGTGAAGGTTCTCAAATGACCACTATTCTGCTTTATGTTGTTAGGTGCTGGAGAGTCAACTCTGACTCATAGTGATACTATGAACAACATATCTGAACCCTGTCCAATGCTGTGCCATCCTCATCATCTCTGACACACTTGAGCCCAGTTATTGTACCAATTTATCAAATTGAGGGTCTTCTCTTTTGTGGGCCCTGCAACTTTTCTAAGAATGTTGTCCTTTTCCAAAAAATAGCCCCTCATAACAACATGCCTAGAGTATGTAAGATGAAGCTTCACCATCATTCCCTCGAAGAAGCTCTCTGGCTGCACTTTCAGCTGGACAGATCTGTTCTTTTGGCAACCACAGGATATACAAAACTCTTCCCCAATACCACAACTCGAAGATAGCAATTCTTTTGTCAGTGCACAAAAGTGATTAAATTGACACCATTGTTCCTCAGTACTCTGGATAGGTCCCTGACAGCAGACTTTCTCAAGGCAGTACATCTTTTGAGTTCTTTTTTTTTATTTAAAACTAACTTTTTTATTGTATTTTATCTGTGTACACTGTGTTTTACACATTCTTTCATTCACACTGTTTCACACAATCGTTCATATACATTATATCATTAATTATTATTAATCTATGCCTATTATTATCCTATCTTTTCAAGTCCCATTGACTTTTTTCAATTTCTTCACCCATCTCCCCATTTGTCCACTAACCTCTGCTATTCTAGTAATTTCCACACTAGGATAGCAGATGAAACTTTAAACATATTTTGAAAGTTTATACATAGCTTGTTAAGTTATCCTTCAGGGGTTGGGGTTTTTTTTTCACTTTGAAAAAAATATTTATATTGGTTTGCATACAGAATTCATACACATTGTGTATCATTCATGCACACTGTGTTTCACGCATTCCTTCATTCATCCTGTGCTTCCAACTCATATACTTTGTATTTTATAATCACCATCTATCTATGCCCACTATTATCCATCTGTTCAGGTCCCCACTGGATCTTTGCTAATTCTTTCACCATCATTCCCTGCCCAAACTCTCTTATCCTGTTGACTTCCTCCTCTCCTCATTATCTTATCCACTGCTCAATCCCCTTCTCCTTTTGGACTTTTATACACATCTTACTCGTTATCTGTTTTTACAATAAATGGTCTTGACAGTGAGATATAATCCATACTGAAGATTGTAATCTTTGATCTTCTGTAGCAAGCATTTCAAACCCTCCTCACTTTCAGCAAGCAAGGTCGTGTCATCTGCATAATGCCGGCTGCTGCTGAGCCTTCTTCTGATCCTTTTGCCACACACTTCTTCACAAAGTCCAGTTTCACAAACTATTTGCTAAGCATACAGACTGAACAGGTATGGAGAAAGGACTCAACCCTGATGTACATCCTTCTTGATTTTAAATCATGTGCTGCTTCTTTGCTCTGTTCAGACAATAGCTTCTTAGTCTATTTAGAGGTTTCATATGAGCATAATTAGTGTTCTGGGATTCCCCTTCTTCTGAATGTCAGTTTGTTCTGATCTACACAGTCAAATATCTGAGCATAGCCTGTAAAACAAACATTTTTCTGGTATTCTCTGCTTTCAGCCAAGATTAATCTGACATCAGCAATGAGATCCCCAGTATCACAGCCTCTTCTAAAGCCAGCTTGAACTTCCAACTTCCAGCAGTTCTGTATGTACTATTCTAGCTGGTTTTGGATGATCTTTAGTGATATCTTGCTTCCATATGATATTTATTATATTGTGTTGGATCACTTTTCTTGAGAATGGGACCAAATATGGATCTCTTCCAGTCAGTTGGTTAAGTAGCTGTCTTCCAAATTTCCTGACACAGATTGGTAAGCATGTATCTATTAGTTGAATAACATGTCAATTGGTATCTCATCAATTCCTGGTGCCTTACTTTTTACAAAGTCCCTGAAGTTGCAGCTTCAACTTCGTCCTTTGTTACCAATGGCTCTAGATAATTTGCTACTTCCGGAAATAATTCAGTGTCAACAATTTTGGTACAGTGACTCTGTGTATTCCTTCCATTTTTTTTTTAATAATTCCTAGATCATTCAAGATTTTGCCCATAACATATTTCAGTACTGCAACTCAAGGTTTGAATTTATTTTTCATTTTTTTCAGCTTGACAAGTGCCAAGTGAGTTCTTTCCTTTTTATTCTCCAATTCTTTGCACACTCTGGTAATACTACTTTCCTTTGTTGTCTTGAGTTGCCCTTTGAAATCATCTGTTCATTTTTTCTACCTCTACATCTCTTCTCTTTGTTTTGGCTTTTTGATACTCCAGAGCCATTTGTAGTTTCTTCTAATATCAATTTTGGTCTTTCCTTTCTCCTCTATGTATTAACCTCATACTCTCTTTATGGATGATATCCTTGATGTCATCTTCCAACTCATTTGGTCTTCCATCGTTAGTGTTCAATGTTTCAAACCTACTCTTGAGATGATTTTAAAATTCAGGAGGGATGGTCTCAAGGTTGTAATTTTGTTTCTTTCAATAAGCCTGGTGGCTTATTGAGATAGGTGTTGAGCTAGAAACGAACAGGTCAGTAGTTTGAATTTACCAATGGCTCCTCAGAAGAAAGATAAGCAGTCTCATGCCTTAAAGATTTATTTCCCAGGGAGCTCTGGTAGCCTAGTGGCAAGAAGCTGCACTGCAATCCCAGAGGCATGCGATTCAAATCCACCAGATGCTCTGCTGGAGAAGGAGGGGCAACCTCCTCCTATACCAGTCAGATCTGATTTGATGGTACATACACAAAAAATAATAATATTAAAAAATATTTATCTCCCTAGAAATCTGATGAAGGGTCACTGTGGGCTGGATATGATGGTAATGGGTTTTTAAGACTTTTAAATGTCAAATGAACTGAACAGTATTTCCAAAAGTGTATAACTCAAACATGGTTAAAACTGTAGGAAGAGCTATGAACAATGCAAACACAAATAGACAATGAGAAGCAAGTATATATATATATATATATATATGATGCTACTTGATTGATGGCAAATATAAAGAACATCTCTGATGTCAAATAAATTTGTAAATCAATGCAACTCAGCATTCAAATATTAAATAATTTACTCAACACTTACATTTGCCTTTGGATTATAGTCAAATATACTCTAGTACTCCTACCCCTTCCTATATGTGACATGTTAATACATTTAGAAATATACACTCAGTGGAAGGAAAAAACAAAGCATTCTTCAGTTTTCTTTTTTTTTTAAAGCTACTGGGTAGACTATGTCTATGTAAAATTATTTTGTATGGTTCCAAAAACAATATTCTACCTATTTACTTCAAATTCAAATTCTTTATCTTTCTATTTAAAGATATTCTTAATATTTTCTTCCACTGTCTTGTTTCATATATACTTTCATGTTTATTTAAATAATTAGCAATATGTATCTTACTTTGATTTTAAGGAATTTTTTCCTAACAATGAAATAAAAAATTAATCCTAAAAAAAGCCAGACAAAATGCAGGCTAAATGAATTCCAGAAACAACTGTCCTGAAATAGTCTTTAGACTTTAAACACTGAATAGAAAATATCATATCTAATGATAAAACAAATCAGTTGTTTAGCTTAACTAACAAAGTGTAGAGTACTCTTTTAAGATCTATCTATATGGCACCAAATTAGCAATATCAGTTTGAAAGAACTTCAGCTGTCTTACTTTAACATGTAAACTCTAAAGGTAAAG
Organism: Elephantulus edwardii; assembly: GCF_000299155.1. Lineage (NCBI taxonomy): Eukaryota > Metazoa > Chordata > Mammalia > Macroscelidea > Macroscelididae > Elephantulus > Elephantulus edwardii. The sequence continues at coordinate 5,565,061 of NW_006399843.1, forward strand.
GTCACTATTCTCACTACACAAATTAGGAAACTAAGGTTTCTAAACCTTAGTTGTGATCTCTTCGAGAGACTAAGGAGTAATAATGCCAATTTAAAGACTTAAGTCACATCTTACTCAAGCCATACTCAATTGCTTCCTATGCAACTGAAAAGTAAATAGTGAGTAATGATGACAGAAGAAAATCAATGCCTTTGATGGTGTGGGAGAAGAATCCTGAATATGCCATTGACTACCAAAAGAACAAACCAATATGTCTTGGAGAAGGTGCAACAAGGGGACTCCTTAGAGGCAAAGATGGTGAAACTTCTTCTCACATTCTTTGGCCATGTTGTCAGAAGGGACTTTGTTGCTGTTGTTGATACGTGCCATTGAGTCACCTGAGACTCATAACAACCATGTGCACAATAATCCTGAAACCTGTCCTTGAAAAAAGACATCATGCTGGGAAAGATAGAGGGTCAGAAAAAAGAGAAAGACTCTTAACAAGATGGATCAAAACAATTACCATAACAATGGGCTCAAATATATCAGAGATGAGGAGAAGAGCATGGGATTTGCTATGAGTTGTCGACTCAGAGGCATCTAAAAATATTTGTCAACAAATATCTTTAATGAGAAGACAAACCAGTAAACCTATTTTTGACAGTTGATTCTTAAAAAAAAAAAACACCCCACCAACATCACCAAATCCACAAACAAAAATTATAGTCAAATAGGACTACATAAAAATTAAAAACTTGTGTGCATCAAAGGACTTCTAGGTTCAAGGGATTGAAAAGATATAACAGGAGAAATGATTTGGTAACCATGTCTGATAAAGGTTTAACTTCCAGAACATACTAAAAATTCTAACAACTAAACAACAGGAACAACCAAATTATATGATGAGCAAAAGATCTGAATAGATATTTCCCCAAAGATGAGATATACATGGTCAACATGCATGGGAAAACATGTTCAACCTCTTTATTTAATCCAAATTCACTGCAGTTAAGCATAGTGGCCTTCCATAGGGGTTCTACAATGTAAACTTTTATGAAAAGAGATATCTGTCTTTCTTTCATAGAGTGGTTGGTGGATCTGAATCACCAACTTTTCAGTTCACAGCATGACAGATTATGTACTAAGCCAGCAGAACTCTTATTAGTCATTAAACCCACTGCCACTGAGTTGATCCCCCCCATACTGATTCTACATCAGGCTTCTGAGGTTGTAAATCATTATAGGAGGACATTGCCCATCTTTCTCCTGCTGGAGTGGTTGGTGGGTTTCCAAGGCACACTGTTGGAATCTCCTCCCATGCTATTAACTGCCTCTGAAAACCCACCAGAGGGTCAGCTATGGGACGGTACTGAATAGATGATACACAAAAATAACACAAATAGAAATTACATTCTGATACATGCTACAACACAGGTGAACTCTAAAAACATTATGCTGAGTATATTAAGTTAGACACAAAAGGACAAACATTGTATGATTTTGCTTAGAGAAATATTCAAATTAGGCAAATGTATAAAGATAAAAGTTTGTTAGCCACTTTTAGGGACTGAGAGGTAGGAGGAGAAGGAGGATAAAGAAGTTCCTTTAGAACCAAGGTCTCTGTGCTGTCAACCTCCTAGACCCAGGATTGACACGAAAATACATGTAGATCACCAAGGGACACTGAATGTGCAGGGTGAGCACAGCTGCCTTCTAAGAGACCCTGAGCCCACTAATGTTGAAAGGAAACAAGGACCTGCCCTCAGAGCTGATAGCCTGAATATGGGTTTCTATGCGTCGCCTAACATGTGAGAGAGTAAATTACTGCCCATTATACAAACAAAAGAGTACTAGAACTGAAGTTTGTTCGGTGTGATGAAAAATTTAGAAGTGGATGTTTGCATAGCATGCCAGTACTGTTGCTGAACTGAATATTTAACAGCTATAATGGATTGAACTGTGTCTTTCCCAAACATGTCAATTTGGCTAGCCCCTAATTCTCAGTAATATGCAACTATGCTCCATTCTGTAATCTGATACAATCACTTTCTATGTTATAAATCTTAACTTCTTTGATACTAGTTAAGGGAGGTAACAATCTAAAGGATTTTGTTGTTTCTTTAGTGATACTCTTCTGAGATATAAAAAAGATTAAACCAGCAAGTGGAGCTGAGTATTTCCTCTGGATGGGATTCCTGTGCTGAGGATCTCTGCAGCCCACGCAGAAATTGATGGCAAGACATACACAGTCTCCAAAGAACACTGGGAGATGCTGAGAGGAGGCAAGGACTCTTTCAGAGCCAAGAGAGAGAGGAAGCCTCCCCCTACAGCCAATTCTCCAAATTTACACCTCTCTCCTAAGCTAAGAGAGAAGAAAGCCTCCCTGTTAAAGCCATGTACCTCTGGTTTTTTCTGCTACAGTTGTACAGATAACTAAGACAGTCACTGAAAGGCAGAATTTGTATACATGTCTTAACATAAGAAAACATTTTTAAAAAGATAAATCAAGGATGCTTTTGTGATGTTAGAGGCTGCTGAGTCAACTCCAATGGACAGTGACCTTATGTCCAATATAACAAGGCATATACATGCAAACACATGTATTTATACATGATATGTGATATCATCTAAGTTCTCAGCAGTGCACACACACAAAAATCCTAACAAATATTAACACTAACTTCACCCTAACCTATGCCATTATATACAAAGCACAGGCTTCAGATGAGACAAGACAAAACCTGTGCTCTGCGCACAGCAAGGTAACTGGCAAGAGCCAACAGGTCTGCATTTCCTCAGCCGGATTCACTTTGTTTTCATAAAACAAGAATACTCTCTTTCCTTGCCCAGAGGCAGTGAAGAATGACACACACAAATTCATGCCCAAATATCCAGAAAGAAGGTGCTCAAGCTTTTCAATCTCATCTACTTGCAATCCAGGACATTTCTCAGAATAGAGGTTGTCTCAAGGTAAAGACAGTAACTCACCACAAAATACACAACAAATAGGATCATTTAGGCAATAAAATCATTAAGTAACCAAGTATTTGTAACAAACAATCCTACTACTTCAATTACAACTAAATTAAAACTCTCTTTGTTCAAATAAGACAAATTTGTGGGATTACTAATTAAAGCATTTTACCTTTGAAACATCCAATTTAGCACTGTGACAAGGAGCTTTCTAGATTATTCCATTCCTTCAAACAAGGATGCAACTTTAATTATTCTAATATCTACATATATTTCCTGACTTCAGTTATCTATTCTTACAAAGGGGAGCTCTGGTGGCCTAGTAGCAGGAAGCTGTGCTACAATCCTGAAAGCATGCTGTTCAAATCCAACAACTGCTCCATGGGAGAAGGCTGGGCAATCTCCTCCTGAGTGATTAACTGCCTCTGAAAACCCACTGGAAGGCTAGCTATGGGTCAGTTCTGACTCCACAGTACACCACAACATTCTTACAAAGGCATTTCTAAATTTAAAACCAAAGAAAACAGAAACAGGCTTTTCATTTACTCCACAGAACTGCTATGTCCCTCTAAAACTCTGATTTTTCAGTTTTAACATAATTACTTGCTATGCATCTGAGAGATGGGACAATGACTAAGGATGGCAGAAGAATTGCCGCTTTTCAGTTGTGGTGCTGAAGAAGAGTATTGAGGGCAGCAGTAATGACAACGGGATAGGTGTTCAGAGCGGCAACATCCACTCGGGCTGCATCACCACCTTGCACAACGTGCCGCTCCAAGTGCTCATCTAGCTGCTGCCCCTGGTGCTAGACCTGGTCAAGGTGCAGAGCCTCAATGACATGATCCAGAAGAACCTTGACAGCGTGTCCCCCATCAACATCCTCTGGATTAAAGGGGCTTAAGGTGGTGACTACTTCCACTCCTTTGAGGGCTGCCACTGTAGCCTACATCCAGCTGCAGAGAGTCCATCCCTGCCAAGCTTGTCCAGTATATGCTGTCAGACCTGAGGGTGTACCTGGGTACCTAAACATCACACTTAAAATAGTAGCCTCCATGTCACCTGTCACAGCCCATGAGAACCCAGAACCGATATCTGGCCTCCCTCTGGCAAGAATATGCACCATGACAGTATCCTGCTCTTCAAAATGTGGGAGAAGAGGCAGAGTGCAGTGGACAGGTAATCCCAACTGTACGCCCTAAAATAAGGACAAAAACGTTAATGAAATAAAAATTAAGAAAAAAAAATCATGTATCTATGGTCAACTGATTTTTTTGACAAGGATACCAACATCATTTGAAGGAGAAACAGCACACCCAATAAATTGTCCTGGGACCAGTGAATAACCACATGCAATTAGAACACTGTTAGACCCCTACTATACATCATACACAGAAATTAATGCATAGGAGTCCAAATTAGAAAATCCATCCAAGTCCACAGCAATCCAAAGCTGTAAATCTTGACTGAAGAATGCCTCTTCTTCCTCCAAGGGAGAGGCTGGCAGAATTGGATTGCCAACCTTTTGGTTAACAGCTCAACACGCAATGCTCTCTATTCCACTAAAGTTCCTTATTCCATGATCAGGACTCCTTATCAAAGCACAGAGGATGACCTTGATTCCATATATTATAAACTTTTACACTGTAAATTAAAAAAAAAAACACAATAAACCAAAACACTCTAAAGCACTAAATGGACAACTTCTCCAAAGACTGTTTCCAAACAAATGATCAATAAGCATGGAAGAGTTAGGGAAATGTAAATCAAATCCACAATGAGATACAATTTACAGTCACTAGAATGGCCACTGGTGGTATAGTGATTAAGCATGGGGGGGGGGTTACCAAAAAGTCAGGGAACTCACCACCCCACTCCATGGGGAAAGATGTTGCAGTTTACGTTCATGAAGATTACACAATTGGGACAGTTTCACTCTATGTGTTACAGATAGTGAGGAAGGCTTGGGATCGGGCAGGGTTTGGAGCTGTTGTTGTTCACAGGGTCACTATGAGATGAGTCAGCCTGACAGCACACAACAAGAGATATCTGATGTCAGATGAATCTTGGCTGAAAGCTGAGAATATCAGAAAGATATTTACTTGTATTTTATTGACTCTGCAAAGGCATTTGACAGTGTGGATCCTAACAAACTATGGGTTATCCCAAGATTAACTAGAATCCCAGATAATGTAATTGTGTTCATGAGAAACCTATACCTAGAAGAAGAAATTGCTGTCAAAACAAATAAGGGAACATTGCACTGTTTAAAATCAGAAAAGGTGTATATCAGGGTTGTATCCTTTTTACACGTACTCAATCTGTATGCTGAGAAAATCAATCAAGAAGATGGATAATATGATGAAGAATAAAGTGTCAAGATTAGAAGACTCATAAAAGCCTTTGTTATGCACATGACACAACCTCTTTGCATAAAGTGAAGAGGCCTTGAAACATTTGGAACAGCAGATCAGATTATACACTTTAGTATGGATTATATGGCAACACCAAGAAAACAAAAATTCTAACCACTGAACTAATGGGCTTTATCATGATCAACGAATGAAGTTGTCAATTATCTCATTTGACTTGGGTCCACACCAACACCCATGATAACAGCAGTCAAGAAATCAGACAATGTATCACGCTGGGAAATATGCTGCCAAGGACCTTTCCAAAACTGCTGAAGAGCATCATAGAAATTTAAGCACAAGGTCTGATCCAAGTCATGGTCTTTTCAACTGCTGTTGTGTTGTTATGCACTGTCGACTCACCTGCAACCCATAGCGCCTCTATGTACAGCAGCTCTGAAGCCTGTCCTGTCCTGAGCCAGTCTCACTTATTCTGACACACCAACCCCCACTGTCCCAGTTACTGTATCAATCCATCTCATCTGGGGTCTTCCTTTCCTGGCTGTCCCTCCACCCTTCCAGGCATGATGTCCTTCTTGGTCTCTCCTGGCCACATTCCCAAAGTACGTGAAATTGAGCTTCAAAATCCTAGCCTCCAAGGAGAAACTTGGTTTCATCCTCTCCAAAACAGACCTATTTGTTTTCTTGGCGGTCCATGATATGTATGTACGTATTTGAAAGTTGGACAACTAATAAAGACAACAGAATAAGAATTGTGGTGTTGGAGAAGAGAAATTAATATCCCATGAACTGTCAAAGGAACAAATAAGTCTATTTGGAGGAAATGTAACCTGTTGCTCTTCAGAGGCAAAAAAATGAAACTTTGTCTCACATACTTGGGGCATGTTGCCAGAAGGAGTCTGTCCTTGGAAAAAAACCATACACCCAAAGGCTGTAGTAAAAATATTAACATCCTAAGAGAAATATACTTATGTTATAATTTTGTTCTTACACTTAATAGCTATGCTGCATCTTTTTTTAATTTTGGGAATTGGTTTTACGTCAATTATCATTAAACATATTGGCCATATTCATTTTACTTCAGAGTCATTATCAGGTTGTTACAGGATTCTATCATATAGAAGACAAAAACCTTGTTTGTTTAAGGATTGGGGATATCTGTTCATATATGAGAGGAAAATGGAATACTGACGAGGAGAACAGTGCTTCTCAAAACTTTGTGTGTCAGAGAACCCGCAGGAAATCTTGACAACAAGCAGATTTTTATTCAGCTGGAGCGGCATCCACTTCCAAAATAGCTTACCACCAGAAACTCTATGAACGCGGAGAAACAATGAAAGTTATACAAGCATTCAGGTCTTTCATGCATAGGGTCCCTATGAGTCATTTAGGACTCAACGGTACTTAACAACAACAACAACAAAGATGTAGAGTGGGAGTGGGAGCACAAGGTGCACAAGTGTTTAGCAACCAGTTCTGGGGAGGAAGAAGAGCCCTGTTTTACAGTGGTTGGGTTTTCATTATCAATACTACCCCACTCACTCATTGCTGTTAAGTTGGAACTGACTCACAGCTGACCCGTCAGCAGGTTTTCCAAGGTTGTAAATCATACAGGAGAAAACTGCCCATCTTTCTCCTGCAGAGCTGCTGGTGGATTTGAACTGTAGAATCACAGCCTTTGGGCTGGAGGCACAACTCCCTAGGTGCTATGCTAGGAAAGCTCCCTGTAAGATATCCACGTGAGGTCATTAAACCCAGGACTAGGAACATATGTGAACAATCAGTTGGTCAGGCAGTACAAGCTAGCTCAGCACACCCAAGATTTTACATTTCTAATAAACTCCTAGAGGATATGAATATTGTTGGACCTTTATAAGCAAGGACATAGAACACAGGGCAAGAGTTTGGGGGACTTTACATAATTTAACATAATATAACAGCACATAACATAACATAACATAACAGACTATAGCATAATTTAGGAGCTACATCACTTACAGTTGTTTGTTGTTTTTTTTTAAATCCAGAAACTACTAACATTGTGGTCTAGATGATCCCTTTTCCATGAGATTCTAGCCTGTAAATCTTAGGATGCATTCCTGGCTTCTACCCACTAGATGCCAGTAGCAACCATTCTTAGGAGTCACACTCAAAAAGGTCACCAGCCACTGGCAAATATCTTCTTAAGAGCAAAATTCTTTCTGGATGATAAGCACTGACCTAAATTTATTCTAGGGAGCTCTAGTAGGTTACTGGTAAGGAGTTACACTGCCAACCCAAAGGTATAGAGTTCAAATCCATCAACTGCTCCAAGGGAGAAAGATGGACACTCTTCCCCCCATGCAATTTACTGCCTTTGGAACCTTGCTATATGGTCAGATGAGTCAGTTCTGACTCAAGAGTACACAATAACAAAACTTATTCTAAATAATGAAGGAGGGCATGGGAAGGGAGGGTATCTCTTCCATTGAGATAGAAGAAATAAGAAACTCTATTTACTCTTGAAGTGTGTGTAAATATAAGGGTTCACCTTTGTAAATAAGGTAAAAGACAGAAAGCTCTCTTTGGATTTAAGCAAGCTCAGTCAAATAGAAATTATCCATTAGCAAGAGGGCAGAAGTTTAAACCACCAGTAAAAGAGTTCAGCAGAAGCTTTAACAGAGTAATGAAAAGTTTTAACCCAGGCCAATGAGGGCATCAACTAATAGAGCCAGGGATAGTTTGGGCTCTTAAAGTCAGAATTACTTGTTCAGTTTCAGCCAAATTATTTAACCAGTATAAGCTTTCTCATAAGAAAAATGTGGAGAAACTGGAACCCTGATTCACTGTTGGTGGGAGTGTAAAATGGTGCAACCCCTGTGGAAAGCAGTATGGCGCTTTCTCAAAAAGTTGCAAATAGAGATACCATTTGACCCAGCAATTCCACTACTGGGAATATACCCTGAAGAGACCATAGCTGACATCCAAGCAGATATATGTACACCCATGTTTATTGCAGTTTTGTTCACAATAGCAAGGAGTTGGAAACAACCTAAGTGCCCATCAACAAACGAATGGCTAGAGAAACTGTGGTATATTCGCACAATGGAATACTATGCTGCATTAAAAAACAAGGAACTCATGCAATATTATTCAAAATAGTTGACTCTGGAGAACATTATGCTGAGTGAAATATCCCAGTCACAAAAGGACAAATATTACATGATGCCACTGTTGTAGAATGGGACTGTCCTTGGGGTTGGGGAGAGACTGAGTAAGATGGGTTCAATGATGTGTGCTGCACTGAGGCGGAGGAGGGAGGGAACTGTTTAAAAGAGATATATAACTGGGTGTTTCTGTCATCACAGGAGTCTAGAGCGAGGGCTGCATGGTGGAGGGGACCGGGTGGGGGGGGTGTGGAAAAATGAAAGAATCTTTTCTTTTACTTTTCCATAATTTTTGACTCATGTACTTATAACTTGTTAGTCAAATTTGTGTCCTCTAGGTTGCAACACCCCCATGATACATCTTCAAGGATATGAACATGTATGGCCAAGCACAATCAATAAGAGTGCATCTAAATTCCAAAATCAATCTCCATAATAGTCTATGTGTTTCCTACTGCCAAAGGGGTCCTTTAGAGTAGTGAGAGAAGAGTTTCACCCTGAAACCCACAGCGTCCCTGTTCAGCAGGAAGTAGCTAAGAGAATACGCCATCCCCTTTTCCTTATGACTCAGGGTGAAGTCTCTCTCAGGGAGGAGTGATAGGGAATGGCAAAGGACACACTGACAAAGAAGATTAATCAGAACTGGCTTTGACAAGCACTGTGGCATTTGGACAAGAACAAACTGGGAGGAGGGTAGAGAGAATGGTGCAGCGGTGAATGAATGGAAATCCAAAATCTCTGTAAATGTTTATGAAAATTAATAAAATATAATTATAGAAAAAAAAAGAAAATGTCCTAGAGTTAAATACTAGCAGATGTTTAATTATAAGCATAGGGTATGGTAGAGTATGTGACCAATGAAGGAGCTCTGGGAGCATAAACCATAGCTGCTGCACGCTAACCCAAATCGCACATGTCTAATAGTTCAAAACTACCAGTGGTTCAGCAGGAGAAGGATTTACAGTCTCCTCCAACTATGATTTAAAGCTCCAGAAACAGAATGTAGGGTCTCTACGAGCTGGAATCACTCAATGGCAGTGCATATGGTTTTAATTTATTACCAATAGGAGTTCTGATGGTCCAGTGGTTAAAGAATTTGACTGCTTACCCAAAAGGTGTGGGGTTTGAACCCACCAGCCGCTCTACAGGAGAAAGATGTAGCAGTTTCCTTTCATAACAAGTGCATGCCTGGAAACTCTATGGAGAAATTCTATGCTGCTCCATAGGATCACTGGGCTAAAATGGACTTGAAAGCAACAGGTTTGTTTATCATCAGAATCTCTGGATAGTACTAACTAGTAATAATGTCTGACAATTAAAAAAAGGGTAGAGAGGTTCAAGTCCACCCAGAGACACCATAAAAGAAAGGCTTGATAATCTATTTTTAAAAAGTCAGCCACTGAAGACCCTAGAGACTGCAGTTACACTCTGACCTATGGGGTTTCCAAGAGTAGGAACTTACTGGAGAGCAAGTGGCAACAGAAGTAGATTCCTATTACTATTATCAGCATCACTTCTTCCCTAAGTGGGTGATCTGCTCTGCTTTGCTACTGGTTAAAATTTCTTTTTAGAAAATATTCATAAGCAAGCATTCAGCAAGATCTTGCCTGGTGAGATGATCATTTGTCAATGTAATTTATAAATGCTGGACTCACTGCAAGGAAACTGGTGGCACAGTGATTAAAGCACCTCCAACTCAACAGCTACCACACAGGAGTGGGCTGAAGCAGCCACTTCTATAAAGATTTATAGTCTTGGAAAGCTATGTAAGCAATCCTCTGTCCTACAGGGTTGTGGAGCTGGAACTGACTCCACAACCGTGGGCTTTTTGTTTTGTTATCATTATGTGAACAGTAACCTTTTAAAGATAAGAAACATGAGAGTTGTGGAAGTCAAACAAGCGCTGACTAACAGGTATACTCCAGATCACAATTAATATGACAAGGTAAAAGGGAATGAACATTCTACTTTTAACTAGTACGTCTCCAGGGCCAAGCTCCCCTTTTAGCACATTCAATCAAGTACTGGCCAAAGGTAGACTTACATGGTTGGGTTTTGTTGTTTTTAATAATCGACAATAACCAGTATTCACTTATACCATACATTTTAGCACCACTACATAGAAAAAACTATAGAAAAAAAAATCACCAATACTTATTAAATCAAGTAAAATCAATGTAAGTCTTAACACATATGCCTTTAAAAAAGGCAGAATTTCTTGGTTTCATCTTCATTCTTCACCTTTAAATACCATCTTTAAGTTATTCACATGTGTATGGTCTGGGGCATCTTCCCTATGTCTCAGGCCAAAAGCAGCTTCTCAACTTCCCTCCCTCCCCTCTTTGGAACAGCAAAAGCAACCATTCCCTCCCGCCCACCCCATACTTCCCAAGTTCCTACTGTCTTACTTTTATAAAATCACACATTTCATAAATCTGGAGCCAGTGCAATGAATCTCACTTCTGATATTAACTGTAAAAAGACAGATGGCCAAGTCTGACTTCTTCTAACTCCACAAGGTGAAACTGTCCCTATCAACAGCATCACACACACACACACACACACACACACACACACACACACGAAAAGTCATTATATCAAGAAGGCAAAAAGGACATTAAATTTTCACTGAAACTGCAATGCTGTTTCAGGTATGTAAGGAATAAACAGACTTCACATTGTTTATTCTATGGTAACAGAAAGTACATTACAGATAAAGTTTGTTTTTTTACCTAAGCAATGAGTAAAAGGCAGTGACCTGTCAGGAAGTAATAGTTAGATATCTGAGTATCAGTCTCAACTCTGGGTAATGTAATGGTAATACAAAGTCCATTTCTTTAGATCTGAGTACATACTGAGTGTATGTTTCAAGAGTACTACTTTTTTCCCTCACGAACATTCTTGGAAAGCTATATAAAGGGTTCTCTCTGCCCTATGTACCAATAAGGGAAAGGACGCATTCTTTGTTTTAAATAGCTTCTGAGTATAAGGAAAGGATGGATAGCTAGTCTCAACTAGAACAATTTAGTATCCTTTAAAAGAAAGACAGGATGCCTCATACAATTCAAAATAGTTCATCTTCTTGCTGTTAGTCGCCATCAGTTGATTTTGACTCATGGCGATTGCATGTGGGGCAGAGTAAAATTGCCCCATAGTGTGTTCAAGACAGTGACCTTTTCAAGTTAGACTAGCCAAGCCTTTTTCTCAAGGCACCTCTGGGTGGTTTTGAACCACCTGAGTCATTCACAACTTGGCAGCACCTAACAACAACCTTTTGGCTAGGAGTTATACACTTAACTGCTTGTGACACTCAAGAACCTGTCAGAGTCATTCTAAGCATGAAGAAAGAAATTAGTAACATCTTACCCCAGGTTTAAAATGCGCTTTCCCAAAGATTCCTTCAACCTGGCCTGCTAACATAAGCAGCAAAAACAGTAAGAACAAACACTATCAAGCATTCCAAGCTTATCATCTGTCTGTATAGGGCAGTCATTGGGAGGAACAGCAAATGTCACTGCTCTGCAGGTTGCCAGCAATCAGGGTACTATAGCCAGCAGAGCCACCAGGAGCTCTAACCTTCCCAAAATAGCTATGACTGATACACCAGTGCTCCTCAAACACCACACAGGAACTCACAAGTGGAGTGCTAAGGTCGTGGGGGCCAAACTGTGGCAGAGGTAAATAAAGATGCCACAGATGAACAGGTACATGACACAACTCCAACAAATTTAAATGTGACCTGCTCCCCTGCACAACAGTCCTCTTCTCCAAAATCAACACCAATGCCTCAAAACTAAGATTTTTTTCCTCCATGTGATTTTTTAAATCACGGTTCCCCAAAACACACAGAAGCAATGATCTCTGAAACCAAACAAAATCCTGACTCAAATTCCAGGAGACATTAGGCAACTCCTCACAATAATATCCCCATCACAGAAAGCAGCACGTGAACACACCATTCACAGAACTTTCGTTTTCCAGGCCAGGACCTGGAGGTATCTTTATTATTGTTTTGTGGTTTGCTTTTTTTTTTTTATAAAAAAAAAAAGTTTAAAAAGGAAACTGTATTCACGTGTTAACTATCGGTTTTCTAAATGCATAAAAACAATAAAAAGGCATAAATGTGTTTCTCTCGTGAAGGTCTCTGACAGCCTTGTATTTTAAATATTTCCTGAAACCTCGCCATTTTCGAACTCGAATTTGCACAGGGAGCAAAGCTCTCCCCATTGTCTCGGGAAAGCGTAGTAGCTGAGAAGGGGAGAAGCTAGCATTAAGTTCGAGCATTCCAAAGTAACCTTAGAAGACATTCTCAAATTGCCCACTTCCCAAGTTTGTTCGAACAGACATTCATCTTTTCATGGTTCTCCCAAAGCCCGAGTTCCCCGTGTTCTTTCCCTCTCACCATCTTAGCCCAGAAACCTCTGTATTGATTTCAATCTTCTTAAATAGTAAAGGGGAAAGCCTTATCCGCATATCTTCTATTCATGGGGCTGCTGCTCCCCCCTCCCCCTTACAAAGCTAGAATGAAGAATACAATAAGAGGGGAGGCTGCACGCTCAGCTAAGAAAAGGGGGGAGGGGGAGGAGGGGTGGTAACAGAACCCCGGGCTTCTGGAAGGCCAATCGATTCCGGCTCCGGAGAGAGAACTTCGGGCTGTCTGTCTCTAGCAAACGACGCGAACTACTGCAGAATTGACTTGAAAGCAGCATTGCTCCTAGGGAACTTTTGCATCCCCAGTGGGGGCCGGGGAAGCTCTCCAATCCCGAGGCGGGATTATTCCCCCTCTCCACGCGAGCAGCCCTTTATTATTTCCAAAACATTTGCTCCCCACAACCCCGAACTTCAGCTCGTCCACAGACCCCGAGATGAAACCTTCAATCTGCTACCCGGACCTTGCAAAGGTTTTAGCCTCGTCCCCAACCTCCCATCTTCACCGACCCCGGTGCACTCCCTGGACCTCGGCCCGGCCGCCTGCAGTCCGCAGTCCCCGAGGCCACGCGCCGGGCCACCAGCGCCCCGCGCCCGCGTCCCCTGCCCCCCAGGGCACCGGAGGCCATCCCCGGGCTCCAGCCCGCCGCCGCAGGGCCCACCGAGCTGTGGCTGTCGGCTGCGCCAGCTGCTTCGTCCTGCTGCAGTTCCGCAGTCATGGCCGAGGCGCCCCTCCGCGGGTCACCGGCCTCCCGCCTCCACTGTCGCCGCCGCGAGTTCAGCCTCACTGGAGACCCCGCCCCCGCCCTCCACCTCCTCAGGCCCCGCCTCCGCCCACGGCGCGCGCGCTGGGGGCTCCGCCCACACGGGCCGCTCCCGCTCTGCGCGCGCACGCAAAGCGCGCGGCCGGAGGCAGAGAGGCTCTGCGTGGGCCCGCGCACGCCGGGCGGACCAGGTCGCCGGCCACGTGACGCAGGCCCCGCCCACTGCTAACGGTCCTCTGCTGCTTTAGGCTGTTAGGGTCCCAAGGCTTGGCCTCCAGACATGGATTCTGGTCCCCACGCTTAGTCCCTGGAGCACCCTGTTGCACAGTGGTAAAGCTTGCTAACCCAATAGTAGTTTGAACCCGCTAGTTCTCCTCTGGAGGAAGATGTGTGGCAACCTTCTTCCCTTAAGACTGTATGTTGTTGTTGTTGTTGTTATGTGCCATCGAGTCCTTTCCAACTCTTAGCGACCCTATGCACAACAGCCCTAAACCCTGCTCTATCCTGCGCCAACCGCACCGCCTCTGACACACCCATCCCTATTACCCCAGTCACCGAATCAATCCATCTCAGAGGGTCTTCTCCTCCCGCGCTGTCCCTCCACCCTCCCAAGCATGATGTCCCTCTCCAAGGACCGGTCCCTCCTGGCAACATGTCCAAAGTATGTCAGACGAAGCCCCAGAAT
>NW_006399843.1:5581584-5595225 GCF_000299155.1 Elephantulus edwardii
AAAGTTGGTAGAAATCATCTATTTCTTCTTCTTTGGCTCTGGTTGTTGGTGCATATATCTGAATGATAGTGGTATTCACTGGGCTTCCTTGTAAGCGTATGGATATAATCCTGTCACTCACGGTGTTGTACTTCAAGATTGAAATCCTTTAGGTCAGTTCAACATCGTTTTATTGGATCTCTCTCTCTAGCAGCCTGGGAAACCCAATGGAGGGTTGGCTATGAGTTGGTTCTGACTACAAAGCAATGAGCTTTTTAGTTTATAAGTCAGATTTAGCCCTGTTTCTGCTTTAAAAAATCACCAACTGGGTGGCCCAAACTAATTCACAGAAGGTTAAAGGTGCTTCTATTGTTTTGCTTTTTGTTATGTGCCTTCGAGTCGCTTACGACTCATAGCGACCCTATCAACAGCCCTGAAACCTGCTCTGTCTTGGGCCAATTTAACAGTCTCTGACACACCTACCCTAATTATCCCAGTAACTGTATCAATCCATTTCATTGATGGTCTCCCTCTCTTTCCCCATCCCTCTACCCCTCCAAGCATTATGTCCCTCTCCAAGGACCAGTCCCTCCTTGCAACATGCCTGAAGTATGTCAGATGAAGCCTTAGAATCCTTGCCACCAAGGAGCAGCCTAGCTTCACCCTCTCTCGAACGAACCTGTTTGTTCTTCTGGAAGTCCATGGTATATTCAACACTTCTCCAACACCACAGCTCAAAGGCATTAATTCTTTCTATTATCACTAGTCATTGTCCAGCTCTCTGATGCATAGCAAGCAATTGCAAAGACTCAGTCTTTGCACCTTAGTCTTTCATTGTGAAAGTGGAAAAAACCAATAAACTTACAGGTTCCTCATGTATCAGAGTAGAACTCTCCATGTTGTTATTGTGATTGAGTTGACTTCAACTCACAGCAACCCTATGAACCACAGATATGAACCTTGCTCTATCATCCTGTGCCATCTTCATCACTTCTGGTATACTTGAGCCCTTTGATACAGTCACTGGTTCAATTCACACATCTTGGGCTTGAGGTTTTCTTTCCCCCATGAGATTTTCAAGTAACAATCTAATGATCAGGCCCTTCTTCCCTGGCACCTCTCAATGGAATTGTAATAATAACCTTTTGGTTAGTAAAGCAAAAAAACCCAAAAAAAAAACATTGTATCATCCACCTGAATGTCTAGCGATCATGTAGGTCACATACCCTACTGGAGGCCCAGCAGCTCAAAAAGCCATTGATTAGCTTAAAAAAAGAGAAATGGTGGAAATTGAAAGGAATGATTTAAAGCTAGCCATTCCCAAACATCAACATCAAGAATTGCCAAGATTTTCAATTTCATATTTTCAAACTAAAACTTTAGTATATTTTGTTACATTTAGCCAAGTACTTACTTATTGAAGCACTTTAAAAGAGCCTTGGTGGAGAAAAAAAAAAAAAAAAGAGCCTTGGTGGCACAACACTTAAGCACTCAGCTGCCAACCTAAAGGAATCCAGCCATTGGCAGGAGAAAGGCAGAGAGATCTGCTCTGATACTTTGTTAGGGCCATTTCTGGCCATGTTGTTTGTTAGGGGTTGTTGAGTCCAGTATGACTCATAGCGACCCTATGAGACCAGCAGATCAGAACCCTGTTCTATCCTGTGTCATCTTCACACTCTCTGACACACTAGAGCCCATTGTGGCAGTCACTGTGTCAATCCACCTGGTTGACGGTCTTCCTCTCCTTTGCTGATCCTATACCCTTCCAAACATCATGTCCCTCTCCAAGGAATAGCCCCTTCTAGCAATATGCATGAAGTATGTGAGCGTGGGAGTAAATGTAAATGTCTGGTGGTCTTCTATGAATTTAGCATTGTTGATCATGTGGTCTTCTGTTCAGCTCTTTAAATTCAGCATCTCTTCCTTTCGTTGGGGCTTCTCAGCATTCTAGTGCCATTTTTAGGGTCTCTTCCGATATCCATTTTGGGTTTTCCCCCCCTTTCTCCTCTTTTTTGTGATCTTTTGCTCTCTTCATGGATGATATACTTAATGTCATCCATAACTCATCCAATGGGACATTGTTGTTGTGTACTATCAAATCAGATCCAACCCATAGTTGCCCCTCAGTGGGCTTTCAGAAGTTAATTTTCCGTTGATTGAACAAGAAGAGATTGCCCATCCTTCCCCCTGTGTAACAGCTGGTGGATTTGGACCATGTGTCTTTGGGATTGCTATTGCATAGTATCCCATCTGGTGACACTCTGAATATGGAGGGAATACATAGAATGACTGTACAACATTGAAATACTTCAGAAAGTACCATATGATCAAGGGCCAATGGTAATGAAAGAAATTCAAGCTGCACTGAAGGCATCGGCAAAAAATAAGGCCTCAGAAATTTATGGGATACCAGTTGACGTGTTTCAAATGATAGATAGAACTGGGAAATTTGGAGGACAGCTGCCTGGCCAACTGAATGGAAGAGATTCACGTTTCCATTCTCAAGAAAGGGAGCTCTCCTGGTCTAGTGGTGCAAAGTTGCACTGCAATCCTAAAAGCTCGCAGTTCAAATGTATTAGCTGCTCTGCAGGACAAAGATGGGCCATCTCCTCCTGTGGGAATAACTGCCTCTGATTGCCTTCCAAAGGGAAAAGTGATTCAATAAAATGGAAATGATCATTATTATAATGTGGAACAATATCATTAATGTAACATGGGAGCAAAAGATTTCAGAAATCAGTTAAAAGTGGCAAGAACAGTGCATAGACAAGAAACTGCCAGAAGGTTAAGCTAGATTTAGAAGAGAACATTGCAGCAGGGATATCATTGCTGATGTCAGATCCATCTTGATTGAAAGAAAGAGTACCAAAAGAATGTCTATATGTGCTTTATTGACTATGCAAAGATATTTGACTGTGTGGATCATAATAAATTATGGCTCACATTGAAAAGGCTGGGAATCCCAGAACAGTTAATTGTGCTTGTGTAAAACCTAGACCAAGAGGCAATTTTGCAAACAGATTAAGGGAACACTTAACACCTAATGCTTGTGATGTGCTGTCAAATGGCCTGCAACTTATAGTGACCCTGTGCATAATAGCTCTGAAGCTACTGTCCTATCCTGAGCCAATCTCACTCTCTCAGACACACCTACTCCCATTTTCCCAGTAACTGTATTAATACACCTCCTCCACCCTTCCTGTCTCTTCACCCTTCCAAGCATGATGCCCTTGTGCAAGGACTGTTCCCTTCTGGCAACATGCCCAAAGTATGTGAAACAGAGCTTCAAAATCCTTGCTTCCAAGGAACAACTTGGTTTCATCCCCTCCAAGACAAACCTGTTCTCTTGGCAGTCCACAGAATGTTCCATTTCTTAACACCACAACTCACAGGCATTGATTCTTCTGCTGTCATCTTAGCCATTCTCCAGGTCTCTGATGTATAGTAAGCAATTGCAAAGACCATGGCCTGAGTCAGGTACACCTTAGTCTCTACACTGACATCACTGCTCTTTAGCACACTGGAGATCCCTAACAGCAGATTTCCCCCAGCATCTTTAGATTTCCTGACTGCTAGTGCCAAGAGTGTTTATTGATTGTGGAACTGAGCAAGTTAAAATTGTTAACACCTTCAATGTGTTCTCCATATATCATAGTGCTGCCAATTGACCCAGTGGTGAGAATCTTTGTCTTCTTCATATTCAGATGCAATCCATATTGAAGGCTGCAGTCTTTGACCTTATTCAGTAAATGCTTCAAGTACTCCACAATTTCAGCAAGCAAAGTTGCGTCATCTACCTAACTCAGGCTGTTAATGAGTCTTCCTCTAATCCTGATGTGGCTTTCCTCTTCCTAAAGCCCAGCTTCCCGAATGATCTGTTTTGCTCATAGATTGCAAAGGTATGGAGACAGGACACATCCTGGATGCACTACTTTCCTGATTTTGAACTATGCAGTGTTTCCTTGATCTATCGTGGTCCAAGTATAGGTTTCACATGAGTACAATCAGGGTGCTGCAATCCCAAAGGCATGCAGTTCAAATCCAGTAGCTTTTTTTCAGGAGAAAATGGACAATCTCTTTCTGTGAGATTAACTGCCTCTAAAAACCCACTGGAGGGTCAACTCGACAGTACACAGCAACAAGGGAACACTACATGGTTTCAAATTAGAAAAGGCATCATCAGGGTTGTATCCTTTCTTCATACCTCTTTAATCTGTAAGCTCAAATTATTTGAGAAGCTGGACTCTTTGAAGAAGAATGTGGCATCAGGATTGGAGGATGACTTATTAATAACCCTCGTTATGCATATTACACAACCTTGCTCGCTGAAAGTGAAGAGGACTTGCAGCAAGTGCTACAGAAGGTTAAGCCTTCAATATGGATTGCATCTCAACTTCAAGAAAACAAAATCCTTGCTACTGGACCAATAGGCAACATCATGATAGATGGAGAAAGGATTAATTCTGTCAACAACTTTGTCTTACTTAAATCCACAATCAATACATTTAGTACCAACAGTCAGGTGATCAGGAGACATAGTACACTGGGTAAGTCTGTAGTCAAAGACCTCTCCAAAATATTGAGTAGCAATGATATCAGTTTGAGGACTAAAGTGTGCCAGATTCAGGTCATAGCCATTTCATTCACTTAGTATGCATCTAAGAGATGGACAATGAATAAGGATGTCAGAAGAAGAATTGATTTGTGCCTTTGCTTTATGGTGTTAGAGAAGAGTGCTGAAGATCCCATAGCCTACTAAAAGAACAATCAGATATGTCTTGGAGAAGGTGAAGCCAGAATACTCCTTGGAGGCAAAGATGATGAAGCTTTGTCTCACATACTTTGGGCATGTTACTAGGAAAAGTTATTCCTTGGAGACAGTATGCTTGGAAAGGTGGAGGGTCAGAGAATGAGTGGAAGACTTTTAACCTGGTGAATTGACACAGTGACTGCAGCAGTGGGTTAGAGTATGTCACAGATTGTGAGAATGGCACAGGATAAGACAGGGTTCAGACCTGTTATTATGGTCACTATAAGCCGTACTTGACTTGGTGACACCTAACAACAACAACAGTAACAACCACAACTGTGTGATATTTCATTTGCAAGCCTTTCCAGTCTGCATTTGATCACTGGAGAGAGGTTTAGATTGGATAGAGATCTGATTATTGCTACTATGTTCATTATTTTGATTTTGATTCATGCTGTTGCTGTTGTTTGATGCCCTCAAGTTGACTCACGGCAATCCAATGAACAACAGATCGAAATCTTGTTCTACTCTACACCATCCTGACCACCTTTGATATGCTCAAACAAAATGGTACAATCACTGTGTTAATCTTCTTGAATGAGGGTCTTCCTTCCCTTCTATGACCCTTGACCTTTCCCACTATGATGTTTTTTTCCACAAACTAGTCCCTCCTGACAACATGCCCAAAGTATATGAGATGAAATTTTACTGTCTTTGCTTCTAAGGCAATCTGGTTGTACATCCCCCAAGACAGACTTGCTTGTCCTTTTGGCAATCCAAGGGATATTCAAAACTCTTCTATAACTCCACAATTCAAAGGCATTGACTATTTTGTCATCCATATTCATTGTCCAACCTTCAGATGCATAGGAAGCAATTGAAAATACTAGGGCTTGTATTTGGGTGCACCTTAGTCTTTAAATTGACATCATTGCTCTTTAGCACTTTGGAAAGGTCCTTGACAGGAAATTTTCCCAGTGCAACATGTCTTTTGATTTCATGGCTGTTACCATAAATGTTGATTGTGGATTGAAGTAAAATTAAATAGTTGACAGCTTCAATCTTTTTTCCACCTATCATCATATTGTCTGTTGGTCTAGTGGTGAGGATTTTTGCTTTCTTGATGATGAGTTGTAATCCATATTGAATGAAGAGTGTAGATTTTAATCTTCTGCAGCATGTGTTTCAAGTCCTCTTCATTTTCAGCAAGCAAGATTGTGTCAGTTGTATAGCACAGATGATTAGTGATACTTGGTGACTGGGATGCAAATACTGGAGACAAGAAGACGGGTAGTTGGAAAATACAGAGTTGGTAATGGAAATGAGGCTGGAAATCAAATGACAGAATTTTGTATACACATGGACCTCACCTGATGGACTACACAGGAATATCAGTGGGAAGAGTTGATGAGGAAGCTCAATATCAGCAGTTATTCTGTTACTGTTAGATAAACAAGTTTGATTGCAATGATACTGTCTCAAAATCTTCCACATTCAACAGGCTGATTCTTTTATGTCTGATGGTTGCAGGACTTAATGTTTGTGATTTCACCTTCCCCCAACCCCCATGAGTCACCAAAACCTGTATTCATTGACTCAGTCTGGATGTCACTGCAGAACAGCTAATTTCTCAGTTCAATATGTGTGTAGCATTGTACATATTTGTGTTGTTAAAAAGTGGTATTTCAACAGAGAAGATCTCCTTGCTTAGTGTGACCTCAGTGTGGCTGGTCCCCTGCCCAGTCTTTCCCTGTATCAAAGGCATGGCTGCCCCCCTGTTGTTGTGGCAAGTATGTTTTGGGGCCCTGAAGATTGGCTCCAAGCAAGGGTGCTTCGAGGAGTTGCCTCTATGGTGCCTCTCTCTTCAAAATCAGGGAAGAGTGAAAAGGGACTGTCGCAAAATCCCAAGAAGCAAAGTCCACCAAAAATGTAGGATGGCACAACTGTTGAGCTGTTTGAAAATACCATCTACAAGAATCTCCAACACCATGACTACAATGTGTACACCTTCTTAGATTTGAACCTGGAGCTCTCAAAATTCAGAATGCCTCAGCCTGCCTCAGGAAGAGAATCCCCAAGGCACTGAGAACTCCAAGGATTGCACTCACTTTATCTTTGCTGTTTTCTTGCTGCAAAAATAAAATCCACTAAACAATAAAAAAAAAAGTGTTATTTCTGTGTGTGGTTCCTATCTCTTTGCAACAACCCTTGTCTTTGTATTCTCCTTTTTTTAGGAAGTTGATTATTTAATGTGTGTAAAGAGTATCAAAACCCATAATAGATATTTTTTAATAGAAAAACCCATCTCTGAAAAAAAATATATAAGTCATTTGGCAAATACAGGCTTCAAAGGCTTCATTAAGCTTCTTTCTGCAACATGGTACTAAACAGGGCACCAGTTCTAATATATTCAATCTAATACATTTGAGGACTCCAGATCTGATAAATCCTCTTAGCCCCTGGGCTTAACTTCCACCTGATCCTCAACGTGGTAATCAGCAAGAGCCGCTCTGTCTGACCATAATATTTCATTAACAACTCCATGCCAGCATTTGGTCATCAGTTGGCAAACCTTAGGGTGATCAGATATCAAAAGTGAATATTACAGAACATGTGCTCTCATTACAGAAAATGCCTTCTCCTTTTCTGAAAACGCTTTCATTCATGAAGGCTCTAGAAAAATTACATTATTATTAGTTGATAATTATTTCAAGAGTGTTCAGAGTAACTACTTGGTAACATTTTTAAAAATGCAATCATTTCCAGAGTATTTTCCCAGAGAAGTCTTTGAAATGTTATAGTTGTGATTTTTAAAAAATTTTTTAATTAATTTTAATGACTTAGGATTTCCAGTCCTTCATTGTTGCATTTTCTGCCCACTCCCTCCTCCCAAATCATTCTTCTTGAAAAGAAAAAAGAAACACTCTTTCATTGTTATGCAATCCCTCCCCTGCCAAGTTCACTCCATTGAAATGCTGTAGTTGTGTTTTGTTTTCTTTCCTAGAAAATTTTTTGTCCAGATGGTGGGTCATTTTCTGGGCCAATTAATATATTTTCCTGTTTCTGGTTGACCCCAAACCAAAACCATAATTTATAGTTTTATAAAAGGATCCTATTTTGAGCATTATGCTAAGTGTACTAGCTCAGTCCCATAATGACAAATACTGTATGAGACCATTCATATAGAAATAGAAAGAAAACTAGTAAATGAGGCTCCAAGGGATGGGGGAGAGTAGCAGCAGACGGGTGAGGTCGGGCAGGTGGGCAATCATAGGGTCACACAATTTGATGGGGGAGGGGTAAAGGAAATGGGAAAGATCCAGCGGTGGATCTGAAAAGACAAGGTAATGGTGGGCATATTTCAGTGTTGATTAATTTTATAAAATATCATTAATGGGAGTGATTGTATGAAACACAATGTGAATGAAGATAGTGTGAAAACCCAATGTATATGAAGCTAATGAGTATAAAATAAAAATTTCTTTTAAACAAACACCTATTCCCTCATGGTGGTTGTTGTTGTTGTGTACTGTCGAGTCGGAGCTGTAAAGGTGTAGACCTTGGGGAGTTGCACTGTTAACTCAATGCTCATTTATCTTTGGCGGTTTGAATCCACCAGTGGATCCTAAGGGAGGAAAATGAGCAACCTTCTCCCGTGTGATTGATAGCTCTGCTAATCCAATGGAAGGTGAACCATGGGCTTCCTGGCAGCAATGAGAAAGGGAAGATTTTGACATTACTGAACATTTATGTGGAGTGAGGATATAAGAGAGAAGGAAGAGAGAAGTGTTAAAAATAGAAGTGGAGAAGAAAGAAACATATATTTCTTCTCTGCCCATTCTAGAAATAGTTTTTGCCACTGGTTTCTGAACAACTGGATTTGAAAGCTGAAGGGTGAGGCTGATTGACAGGTGTGACTGGTCTTTGAGCAAGAAATTCCTTTCCTGAAATGATCTGTTCAGTAATATCCAAAAGAGCAGCTAGGAAAGTGGGCTTTCCTACTTTGGAATAAACAATATGGATGTATTTTGTTATAATTCCTAGATAAAAAAAATTAGTTCAAGTCTAACATAAGATTAGAGATGTTGGAAAAAAATGTGTCTGAAAAGCTCACTCTCTTGTCCTTTAGTTGGAAAACAAGCATACTTTTAATCTTCCTACAATGTGTACCAAGTTTAACTCCATTTCAGTTTAAAAGTTGAACACTGAATAGTGATGATCAAGGAAGAATTGATGCTTTTGAATTGTGTTTATGAAGAGTATTGAATATACTATGGGCTGCAAGGAGAACAAACAAATCTGTCTAGAAAAAAGTGCAAAGAGAGTGCTTCATAGAGGCAAAGATGGAGAAAATTCATCTTGCTTGTTTTGGGCATATTTTCATGAGGAATCAGTCCTTAGAGAGAGACTTCAAGTTAGCAAAGGTAGAGGGCTGGCAAGAGAGAGGACAATCCTTAAAGACATAGGTTGACTTGGTGACTACCACAGTGGGATTAAGCATGCCAGAGAAGGGGAGGATGCTGCAGGTCAGGGCCAAGGTACAGAATTGTTGGTCATAGGGTCACACTGAATTATGATTGACTTCATGCCACTTAACAATGACAACAACAAGGGAGCTCTGGTGGCCTAGTGCACTGTCATCCCTAAGGCATGCAATGTCAATGCATTAGCTTCTCTATGGGAAAAGGATGGGCAATTTCCTCTCATATGATCTCTGAAAACCTGCTGGAGGGCCAGCCACAGGTTGGTTCAGACTCTGCAGTACACAGTAACAAACAATATGTGTATTGCCGGCAAACATAGTTTGTGGAGAATTGGGAAAACTTTTCAGTATAAGATGTTTATTTAAGAGTAACCTTAGTACTCAAAAGAATTTCCCCCCCTGCACCTTGTTTTCCTAGAAAATAGTGCTGTATCTCCAAAAAAAACCCTCTTAAAAATGTTTTTCTGAAACTTCTTTGTAGTTGTGCATAATTTCTCTGGAAAGCCAATTATCTTTTTACAAAAAGGTCAACTATGTTCTTGTTGTTGGGTGCCATCAAGTCAATCCCTAATTATAGCTACAGCAGGCAACCACCCAGTCCTGCCCCATCCTCACATCCATCACTTTGTTTGAGCCCACTGTAACAGTGATTGTCTCAGTACTTTTCTTGAGACCTTCCTTCCCACCCCCCTACCTTACCCCCATTGACCTGTATTTTACCAAACACGATATCATTCTGCAGAAAGCTGTCCCTTCATAACATCTCCAAAGTTCATAAGGAAAAAAATTCTGCCATTTCTCACAACTAAGGAGAATTCTGGCAGCAATTCTTGCAAGAAAAATGTACTCACTCTTCTAGTAGTCCATGGGATAGTCAGTGTTCAACACTAGCACTTGAATTCAAATGGATCTTTTGGCATGCATATGAGGCTACTGAAAATATTTTTTAAAATTTCATTTTATAATGATTTGTATACAAAATACATATACCTTGTGTTTTATTTATGTGCACTGTGATTCACACATGTTTTCATTCACATTGTATTTCAAAATATCACTCATGGATATTGTGTTTTATAAAACTAATCACAATTGATCTGTGCCTGCAGTTACCTCATCTTTTCAGGTCCCCATTGGATCTTTCCCATTCTTTCACTCTGCCCCCCATCCACCCACTAGACTCTGCTATCTTAATGATTTCTCCATCCCCATTGTCCACTCCCTTGTCCTCCTCCCCTCTCACTTTTTAGACTTAAATGCATACCTTACTAGCTTCTGATAATTTAAAAATAATGATATTATGCAGTATTTGTCCTTAGGAAACTGAGTTAGTTCACTCAGAATAATGTTCTCCACACTCTCCCATGTTGTATAATATTTTATGAAACCATTGCTCCTTACTGCTACACAGTATTCCATTATTTGGAATAGCACAATGTTTCAGTTCATTCATTTGTTGATGGGAGTTTAGGCTGTTTTCATTTTCTTGCTAGTGTGAATAATTCTGCCACGAACATAAGTATATAAACCTCTGTTTGTGTCTCAGTTCTATTTTCTTTGGTGTGTATTCCTAACAGTAGAATAGCTGGATCATATGAGATTTTTGTGTTCAGCTTTTTGAGGAAACCCTAACGTGCCTTTCAGAGTGGCTGCACCATTCTAAAATCCCATCAGCAGGGCAAGAGAGTTTCAATATCCTCACATCCTTTTCAAGATTTACTGCTCACTGTCCTGTTAGACTCTTCTGTGTTATCAGACTTTTTCTGTACAGGCCCTGTAGGATTCTGTAAACTTCCATTTTAAGACCTTTGTCTGAGACTTTATTGCCAAATTGTGTTTTGTTTTTATTTTTTCCATGTTTTCTTGAGGCTATTGAAAAGACAATGGCTTGGGTCAGGTATATTTTAACATAAAAAGTGACATCTTTGTTTTTTAACACTTTGGAGCAATCTTTTACAACAGATTTGCCCAATGACATATGCCTTTCAGTTTCTTAAATGCTGCTTCCATGGGCTTGTTACTGAAAATATGATTGAGAAAGAGATGCATTCTCAAAATAAAGTTTATCTTCAAAAATAATTTCAAGGTAGATCAGAAACTAGGGGTAATGACCAAAATTATAAGGATCATAAGAGACAAAATGGGATCAAACTTAGAAGCCCTAGTCTGTAACATAAATAAGCTTGCAAATGTAGCCAGAAACATACAATGGGGAGAGGACAAAATCAACTTACTTTTCAAAGGTAAATCCCTGTGTGCATAAAAAAACCTTTTCCCAGTAAGGTGGGAAAAAACTATACAGACTGGAAAAAAACATTTGGAAATGACATTTCATGCAAAGGTCTCACTGAAGACTAAGGTGTGCCTGATTCAGGCCATGGTCTTTTCAATACATCAGAGAGTTGAATAATGAACTGATGCCTTTAAACTGTGGTGCTGGAGAAGAGTACTGAATGTCCCATGGACTGTCAAAAGAACCAATAAATATGGGTTGGAAAGAGTGCAGACAGAGTACTCCTTGGAGGCAAAGATGATGAAGCTCATCTTTCATCCTCTGGAAATGTAGCTAGGCGAGGTTATTCCTTGGAAAGTGACCTCATGCTTAGAAAGATGGTCAGTGAAGGAGAGGAAGACTCCCAACAAGATGGATCAATACAGTGACTTCATCAGTTGGCTCTAGTGTGTCAAAATTATGAGGATGGCACAGGATAGGATAGGATTCATGTTAGCTGTTTATAGGTCACTATGAGTCTTACTCAACTCAATGGCACCTAACTACAACAACAGAGTCTACCCCAGAAAAAGACTGATAATCCAATGAAAAGGCCTATTACAGAGAAAGACATTCAGATGGCAAACAGGCACGTGAAGGAATGCTCAAAATCACTGGCAATCAAAGAGATGTGAATCAAAACCACAGTGAAACATCTCACCCCAGAAATGGTAGCAAATTGTAGCAGAACAACAAGCAATAACAAATGTTAGAGAGAATGTGGAGAGATTGGAATTCTCATGCACTGTTGATGGGATTATAAAATGATACAACCACTCTGGAAGGTAGTTTGGAGTCTCCTCAAAAATCTGAATGTTGTTCATTCCTGCGTTTTGGCACCAAACCCCACCCCCCGCAAACAAACATACAAAAATACCCACACAAACAAAAAAAAATCCCCCCTGAACATTGTGGAAAAACAACATATATAAATTTTGTAAGTAAACCAGTATGAAACAAATTTTTTTAAAAAATCATGTTATGGAACTCAAGGAAGGAAAGGAGGGAGCAGAGGACTGATAGATAGGGGTGAAACCACAGGGTTGCACAGTGTGGTCAGTGGAGGGAGGGGGGCAAAGAAAGGGGAAGCATTCAGGTGAAAAGAGAGGGTAATGATGGACAGGGTCCAATGGTGATGAATTTTGTAAAACATGATGCATGAGAATAGTTGTATGAAACACAAGCAGATGAAGAATAATGTGAACCACAATGTATACAAACTTTGTGAATCAACCAAACTGTTGCTGTTATTACTTCTGATGGAAGAATGATTGTGGGAACTCTGAAAGGTTTTGACCAGACCATTAATTTGATTTTGGATGAAAGTCATGAGCGAGTGTTCAGCTCTTCACAGGGAGTAGAACAAGTGGTTTTAGGATTATACATTGTGAGAGGTGACAACGTTGCAGTCATTGGAGAAATTGATGAAGAAACAGATTTTGCATTTGATCTGGGGAATATTTGAGCAGAGCCACTAAGCTCTGTAGCACATTAAAGAAAATCTATGTGCATTTGACATCTATAAATCTTTGTACAGAAACAGATTATCCTGAGGAAGATGTGCAGAATTTTTATGAACCTGTAATTGTGGCTTTTGACTCATTCATTCATTGTAATATGATATGTAAATTATACTTTTACATTTTACTAAAGTAAAATTTGTTTTTGGCCTAAATGATATGTCTGGTAGCCTGATAATACTCTCAAATAATGTGAGAATCTAGTGGTTATTTTGAGAAGTTTTATAAGAAACCAGTACTTTTTGATGTTTTAAGATTTATAGAAAACTTATTGAAAAGAGAATTGTGTAGTATACAAATCAGACATACAAATAACATCAAAAGCATGGTACCTTGCCCTGGTTTTTAAGAAATTCATAGGAAGTAAGTTGGCTGCGCTTACTTCCTATGAATTTAGGGTAACCTAACCCTAACTACCAGTGTTTGCTTTTATAGTTACCACTTAGAGATGCGAATAAAAATTTCACTGGGGAAAAGAAAGGAAAACTATTTGTGAAGCTGTAATGGATGGGGGCAAAAACAAAGATCTGAATGTTAATAATGATTTGGAAAGTTAAGATTGGTGGGAAAGTTTGGTAAAATCTTTGTATGCTCAAATAATGGACACAGAAAGATTTTATGATGAGTATATTATTAG
>NW_006399843.1:5604096-5612496 GCF_000299155.1 Elephantulus edwardii
AAAAAAACAACAACAAAAAACCCCCAAAGAAAGTTATACGGTGTGTGAATCATATCTCAATAAAGTTATTAAAATGGCAACCCCCCCAACAAAGATTCTCACCCTGGGGCCAGTTGATAACACTATGATAGATGGAGAAGAGATTGATATTGTTAACAATTTCATCTCGTTCAGATTCACAAACAATACTATTGGCACCAATAGTCAAGAAACAAAAAGACAAACTGCGTAGGGAAATCTGTTGTCAAGGACCTCTCCAAAGTGTTAAAGAGCAATAATGTCAATTTAGAGACTAAGGTGCACCTGATTCAGGCTATTACTTACTATGCATCAGAAAACTGTGCAATGACTAAGGACAACAGAAGAAAAATCAATGCCTTTGAGTTATGGTGCTGGAGAAGGGTTTTGAACATACTATAGACTGCCAAGAGAACAAACAGGTCTGTCTCAGAGAGGGTGAAACCAGTTTGCTCTGCAGAGGCAAGGACTTTGAAGCTTTGTCTCATACGCTGGGCATGTTGCCAGGAAGGACCAGTCCTTAGAGAAGGAAATCATGCTTGGAAGGGTCAATGGACAGTGCAGGAAAGGAAGACCCTGGATGAGATGGATTGGCACAGTTACTAGGGTAATGAGGGTAGGTATTTCAGAGAGAGTGAGGCTGGCTGAGGATGGTATTGTACATAGGGTCACTATGAGTCATGGTCAACTTGGTGGCATGTAACAACCACCACCAATTTATATCTGAAAGTTGGACAGTGAGTAAGGATGACAGAAGAAGAATAAAATGTCTTTGGATTGTGGTGTTGGAGAAGTTTTCTGTAAAGACTGCCAAAAGAGCAAGATAAGAGCCTGTCTTGGAGGAAATGCAGCCATGTTGCTCTTTAGAGGCAAGGATGGTGAAACTTTGTCTAACATACTTCAGACATGTTCAGGGGAGAGGGCCAGTGCATGGAAAACAGATACTTGCTGTAAAGGTGAAGGGTCAGAGAAAGAGAGGAAGACCTTCAACCAGATGTATTGAAACTACTATTGTAATGTTGGGTTTGAACATTTCAGAGGTGGTGAAGATGGTGCAGGATAAGGCAAGGTTCAGTTCTGAGTTGTAGTTGACTTGCTAGCACATAACAACCACAACAATAATCATACATCTGGCAGCTTATCAATGGCAATGGCTTGTGTATTATCATACTGTAAGTTTAATAGTTATGTATGTATAGTTATGTGGGACAATAATGGGGAATCTCTTCCCATGCAAATAATTGCCTCTGAAAACCTGCCAGAGAGTCAGCTATAGGCCAGTTCTAACTCAACGGTACAAAACAACAATACAACATGTAAAGTTATATTATGCCACCAGTATTTTTAAAATTGTGGTTTTAACAGAAGTTTGCAGAAAAGTTAAATTTTCATTCATTCATCATTGCATATTTTTCCTTCCTCCCCCATCCCAGTTCACTTGGAAAAAAGATAGGTATTCACTGTTGCACAATCCACCCCCCCTGCTTTGCAGTCCACTTTGCAATGCATCTTATACTAGACTATTGTCATACAAATGATACCTAATCAATATTCCTTTTAAACAGTTCTTTACTTCATCTGTTCCAATGTAGGGTTCATAATCTATGCCCTCTTTTCCTAGTTTCTTCCCAACCCACCATGTCAGTGCTGTTTTATAACATTGGTGTTAAGTAGTCTTTGTTCTTTTTCTTGTTGTTTTTTTTTAAGTAGTCTTTGTTTTTATGAATGAGATATTTCACTCACATAATATCATCCAGGGTCATCCATATTGTGCAATGTTTTATGGGTGCCTCATTTTTCAGTGATAATAGTATCCCATTGTATGAATATACCATAGTTTTTCCTATCCTTTCATTTCTTGATGGGCACTAGGGTTGCCTCCATCTCTTTGCTATTGTGAATAACGCAGCAATAAACATGGGTGTGCATATATCTGTTTGGGCGACAGCTCTGGTTTCTTTAGGGTATATTCCAAGTAGTGGAATTGCTGGGTCAAATGGTATTTCTATTTCCAACTTTTTGAGAAAGCACCATACTGTCTTCCAGAGTGGTTGCACCATTTTATACTCTCACCAGCAGTGAATATGGATTCCAATCTCTCCACAACCTCACCAGCATTTGCTGTTTGCCGCTCTGTTGAACTCTGCTATTTTTACTGGGTTGATATGATATTTCATTGTTGTTTTGGTGACAAGTATTTCAGGTACCAATAAGATAGCCTACCCCGGACAAGTTTCAGCAAAGCATCTAGACTGGAAAAAAAAAAAAAGACCTGGTGGCTTAATTGTAAAAAAATGTTAGTGAGTATTTATGGATCACAACAAGAAATTGCCAAATATATTGCTGAAATCCCTTATGTGGAAAAACTTTTCTCCTAATAAGTCACTTTTACAGTCAATTAATTTTCTTTGTAGTTCTGTTTGACTGCAGTCTGAGAACATAATTTTTGTATGCCCCTAAAATACAAAGTAGGGAACTCTGGTGGCCTAGTGGTAAGAAACTGTTTTGCAATCCCAAAGGCATGCTATTGGAATCCACCAACTGCTCAGTCGGAGAAGGATGGGCAATCTTCTCAGGTGCAATTAAGTGACTCTAAAAACCTGCTGGAATATTAGGTATGAGTAGGTTCCAACTCAATGGCACACACAACAATAGAATGTGGTGGTGATGTTTTGCGTGCTCGAGTAGTCTGTGACACATAGCTCTGAACTCTGCTCAATCCTGAGCCTGTCGCACTGTCTCTGATACACCTGCTCCCCGTTATCCTAGTAACTGTATCGATTTATCTCTTCCAGGATTGTATTCTCCTGCACAGTCCCTCCACCCTAAGAAGCATGAAGTCTTCTCCAGGGATTGATCCCTCCTGGCCACCTGCCCAAAGTATGTAAGATGGAACTCCAAAGTCCTTACTTCCAAGGAACAGCTTGGTTTCACCCTCTCTAGAATAGACTTGTTTGCTTTCTTAGCAGTTCATACTATGTCCAATCCACTTCTCCAGCACCTCAACTCAGAGGCATCAATTCTTCTGTCATTTTTGGTCTTTGTCCAGCTCTCTGATGCATAGCAAGTAAATACAAATACAAATACAAATACAAATACAAATACAAAGGTGCACCTTAGTCTCCAGACTGACATCGTTGCTCTTTAGCACCTTTGAGAGGTCCCTGGCAACAGTCTTCCCCAGGGCAATTTATCTTTTGTTTTCTTGATTGCTGATATCAAGAGTGTTGACTGTGGAGTGAAAAAGCAAGCTGAAATTTTTTTTACTTCAATCTCTTCTCTATCATGGTGCTGTCAATTGGCCTAGTGGTGAGAATTTTTGTCCTCTTGATGTTGAGATTCAATCCATATTGAAGACTACAGTCCTTGACCTACTGCAGCAAGCGCTTCAGGTCCTCCTTAGTTTCTGCAAGCAAGGTTGCATCATTTGCATAACATGGGCTGTTGTTGTGTTTTCCTCCAATCCTAATGCCACATTCCTCTTCAGAAAGCCCAGCCTCCAGAATGCTCTGTTCCGTAAATAGATTGCCCATCTTTTTCCACATTGTGCTGGAGAAGAATACAAAATATCTCACAAACTTCCAAGAGAACCAACAAGTATGTCATTTAGAGGGTGCCGCCAGGGTGCTCTCTAGAGGGAAGGACAATGAAACGTCATCCCACATATTTTGGCCATGTTGTTGTTATTATGTTTTGTCAAGTCACCTGCAACTCATAGTGACCCTATGCACAGTAACTCTGCACTCTGTCCTATCCTGGACTAAACTCACTGTCTCTGACACACCTGCCTCTATTACCCCAGTCACAGTATTAATCCATCTCATCCAGAGTTTTCCTTTCCCGCATTGTCCCTCCACCCTTCTAAGCCTGATGCCACATTCTTCTTCATAAAGTCCAGCCTCTTGGGTGATCTGTTCTGCATGTTGTCTTTTTCCAAGAACTGGCCCCTTTTGGGGGAAAAAAAAAACCTGAAAGCATTTGAGACCAAGTTTCACTGCTCTTGCCTCTGAGGAGCATTTTGATTGCACTTCCTCCAAAACAGACTTTTTTTAGTCTTTTGTCAGTCCATGGGCTATTCAGTACTCTTCTCGAACACCACAATTCAGCACTGGTTCTTCATTCTTATTTGTTGTCCAACTTTCAGACGCATAGGTAGCAATTGAAAATACTATGGTTTGGATCATAAAGTTATGATATTGCTCTTTAGCACTTTGATGAGGTCTTTGACAACAGATTTTCCCAATGCAACACTTTCTTAATTTCTTTTATTATATTGTCATTAGCACCACCTTTTTCTTCTTTTTTATTTATTGTTGCACATTTTCTCCCCCCAGCCCACCCTGCAATGCACTCCTTGTTCTAGATTGTTCTCATACATATAATGCATAAAAATTTATTCCTTTTGGACAGTTCTTCTCATCTATTCTAACGCAGTGTTCATTATCTATCCACTATTTCTCCATTCCCTCCCCAATTCCCCATGTCTGTCTAATTTTATAACAAGTGTTATGCAGTACATGTCCTTTTGTGACTGAGATATTTCACTCAGCATAATGTCCTCAAGTGTCCCCCATGTAGTGTAATGTTACTATTTCATTGGTTTTTCAGTGCTGCATAGGTTCCATTGTGTGATTATACCATAGTTTTTCTATCCATTTGTTTGTTGATGGGCACATGAGTTGCTTCCATCTCTTTGCTATTGTAAATAATGTAGCAATAATTATCATTGATAACCAGGTATACGTACATCTGTTTGAGTGGCAGCTCTATTTTCTTTAGGGTATATTCACAGTAAGTAAATTTCTGAGTCAAATGGTATTTCTATTTCCCACTTTTGAACAAAGTGCCAGACTGTATTCCACAGTGGCTGTATCAATTTATATTCCCACTAGCAGAGAATAAGAGATTCAATCTATCCACAACCTCTTCAGCATTTGTTGTTTGCCGCTCTGTTGAAATCTGTTGAACGATGCTATTGTTGTTGTGTTGAGATGGTATCTCATAGTTTTGATTGCATCACTCTGATAGCCAGAGATTTTGAAAAATTTCCCATGTATTTGTTTGCCTCTGAATGTCTTCATTGGTGAAGTGTCTATTCATACATGTGCCCATTACCTTTTTTTTTTTTTCAATTGAGGTGCAGGAGTATTCTATAGATTTTAGATATAAGTCCCTTATCAGATATGTGATTGCTTTCCTAGTCAGTGCGTTTCCTTCTTACCCTGTTGTTGTTGTTATGTGTCGTAGAGTCGCTTGTGACTCATAGCGACCCTACGTACAACAGCCCTAAACCCTGCTCTATCCTGTGCCAATCACACTGCCTCTGACACCTCCATTCCAATTACCCCAGTGACTGAATCAATCCACCTCATAGAGGGTCTTCCCCTCTTGCGCCGTCCCTCTACCCTCCCAAGCATGATGTCCCTCTCCAAGGACCTGTCCCTCCTTACAGCATGTCCAAAGTATGTCAGACGAAGCCCCAGAATCCTTGCTTCCAAGGAGCAGCCTGGTTTAACCCTCTCCAGCATGAATCTGTTTGTTTTCTTGGCAGTCCATGGTACATTCAATAGTCTTATCCAGCACCACAGCTGAAAGGCATCCATTCTCCTTCTATCCTTCCTAGTCATTGTCCAACTCTCTGATGCATAACAAGTGGTTGCAAAGACCCTAGCCTGTATCAGATGTACCTGAGTCTCCAGAGTGACACCATTGCTCTTCAGTACCCTGGAGAGGTCCCTAACAGCTGACTTTCCCATTGCAATACGTTTTTTTATTTCCTGACTACTGGTGCCAAGAGTGTTGACCATGGCATGGAGCCGAGCAGACTAAAGTTGTTAACAATCTCAATCTCTTCACCATCCATCCTGATGTTACCAATTGGTCCAGTGGTGAGAATCTTTGTCTTCTTGACATTGAGTCTCAGTCCATACTGAAGGCTGCAGTCCTTGACTCTCTACAACAAGCATTTCAGATCCTCCTCAGTGTCAGCAAGCAGGGTTGTGTCATCTGCATAACGCAGATTGTTAATAGATCTTTCACCAATCCTGACGCCACATTCTCCTCATAGAGTCCAGCCTCTCAGATAATCTGTTCTGCATACAGGTTGAAAAGGTATAGGACACATCCCTGGTGTACACCTTTTCCAATTTTGAACCCTGTTGGAGAAGTTTTTTTGTGTTTGTTTTTTTTTTTAATTCTTAGAGGTTCCGTTCATCTGTTTTATTCTTTCCTGGTTGTAGTTTTTCATTATGCTTAGAAAACTATTCATTCTGTGAATTAGGGCTTCTAGAGTTCTTCTTAGCTTTTATCTGATGAATTTTACAGTGTTTGGCTTTACTTCCAGGTCCCTGACCCACTTTGAGTTGTTTTTTTGTAAGGTGTGAGGTATGGTTCTTCCTTAAGTTTTCTACAGATGGTTTTCGGATTTTGCCAAAACCTTCTCTTAAAGAGGCTATCATTTCTCCTCTTAACTGATTTTGTCTTCTTGTCAAAGATCAGTGGACCATAGGTAAATGATCTGATTTCTATATTATCTATTTTATTCCATTGACCTATGTGTCTGTTGCTGTGCTAGTACCAGGCTGCCTTGACCATTATAGTTGTGTAGTAGGATTTGCGATCAAGGACTGTGATGCCTTCCACCTTGTTTCTCTTTTTCAATAGTGCTTTGCTTATTCAGGGTCTCTTTTCATTTCAGATGGAATTGGAAATTGCCTTTTCCATCTTGTTGAAGAATGGAATTGATATCTGTATCGGGATTGAACTGAACTTGTAGGTTGCCTTTGGAAGAATTGTCATTTTCACATTTCTTCTTATCCATGAACATGGTATATCCTTTCATTTCTCCAGATATCTTTTTGTTTCTTGTAGTAATATTTTGTATTTTCTGTGTATAAGTCTTTTGTGTTTCTAATTGGACTTATCCCCAAGTATCTTATCTTGTGGTTAACTATTACTTTCTTAATTTCTTGACTGCTGCTACCATGAGTGCTGATTCTAGATCCAAGTAAAATGAAATCATTGACAACTTCAGTCTTTTCTCCATCTATCTTATAGTGCCTATTGCAGTCATAAGGATTTTTGTCTTCTTGATATTGAGATGTAACCAATATTGAAGGCTGTAGTCCTTGATCAGCTTCAGTAAATATTTTAATCGTTTTTATTTCCACTCACCGTAAGCAAGACATGTCATCTGCCCAACACAGTTTGCTGATGAATCTTCCTCCAGTCTTGATGCCACATTCTTCTATAGTCCAGCTTCTTGAGTTATTTCCCAAGCATACTGTAGAGAAAGGATACAATCCTTCTGAGGCATATCTTTCCTGATTTTAAACCATGCAGTGTTCCCTTGTTCTGTTTAGACAACTACTTCTTCATTTAGTCATAGATTTTGCAAGAGCACAAGTAAGGGTTCCGAAATTCTCATTCTTTTCAATGTAAGCCATAATTTGCAGTGATCCACACAAATACCTTTGCATAGTCAATAAATCACAAGTAAACATTCTAGTATTCTCTTCTTTTAGCCAAGACCCATCTGACATCAACAATGATATCCTTCCTTCGAGGGTCTCTTCTGAATTCAACTTGAATCTTGAAAGTTCTGCGTTGATGTACTATTCCAGTCGCTTTTGAATACTCCTTAAAATACTCAGCAAAATATTATTTGCATGTGTTATTAATGATATTGTTAGGTAATTTCTATATGCTCATGGATCATCTGTTTTTTAGAATGGGAACAATTATGGAGCTCTTCCCATCAGTTGACCAGGTAGCTGTGTCAGTGTATATGTGCTGATTCCCCTTAATGTGTTTTGCTAACGCTTCACAGACTCCCTTAAACATGAGTCCATTTTGAAGTTATGTTTGTGTGCAAACAAAGAAGGAGAGTTGTGACCATCCAAGTGACTGCATAAACACACACTTCCCTTTACTTCAGAAAAACACCCCCAACAAGCTTAGAAAAGCTCTGAGCAACTGTTGCTCAAGGAAACAGATTTATATTCCTCCCAAGCCCTGTATGTTCTCCCCTGGCAAGGTTTTCTTATTTTTCTAATCAATACTTGTCCCTCTGCAGAGATTTCCTGTCTTTAATATACCTCTCGGGAGCTCTGGTGGCTTAGCAGTAAGGAATTGCACTGCCATGACAAAGGTATGAGGTTTTAATCCAGCACCAGCCCTTTGGGAAAATATGGGCAATATCCTTCCTTGAGATTAATGGAATCTAAAAATCTGCTAGAGGGTCAGCTATGGATTGGTTCCAACTCAACAACACTCTACAATAACAATATAGCTGTATCTTTCCTTCACTTAACTGTCAGACTTTCTAGTCATTATTTAAGACCCAATATCTGGCAACTGACTGGAAGAGGTCTATATTTGTTC
>NW_006399843.1:5613701-5644444 GCF_000299155.1 Elephantulus edwardii
TGGGGTAATCAGGATGGGTGTGTCAGAGGCAGTGCGGTTGGCGCAGGATAGAGCAGGGTTTAGGGCTGTTGTGCATAGGGTCGCTATGAGTCGGAAACAACTCGACGGCACATATCAAGAACAACAAACAAGAAACCAGGGCGCTCCTTGAAGGCAAGGATAGTGAAACTCTATCTCACATACTTTAGGTATATATTGTTAGAAGCTACCAGTCCTTGGAGAAGGATAAAGTACAGAGGCTCAGAGATAGGACAGCTTGACAAGATGGATTGATACAGTGATTATAACAATTGATTCCAGTATGTCAGAGATGGTGAGGATGGCACATAACAGGGAAGGATTCAGATCTGCTGTTCATAGGGCCACTATAAGTCGTAGTCGATTCAATGGTATCTAACAACAACAATACTTTGAGTGTGTTTTGAGAAGAGGTCAACTCCCTGAGAAAGACATCTGTATTCCCCAAAAATATGTGTTAAAATCTTCCATTGTATCAGTGAGATCATTCTTGTGTAGTTGTTGTTGTTGTTAGTTTCCATCAAGCTGAGTATGATTCATAGCAACCCTATGAACAACAGATGTAAACCTTATCCTATCCTATGCCCTCATCATTATTTAGGATCTTCCTCTCTTTCACAGACCTCTCTGCTTTCCAAGCACGATCCTCCTTCTCCAAAGAATAGCCTTTCTTAATGATGTGTGCAAAGTTTGTGAGACAAAGTTGTGTAGTATGGCTCAAACAGCACCAAACAACAAGAGTAGAAACTGGAATTGACAAAAGCACACCTATTCTATAGCCACACTGACACATTTTGGCTGCCAGCTTCTTGGTCTGGGTAGCTTTGGTTACCTACTGGTAAGAAGCTGTGCTGGAATCTCAAATTCAAAGTCTCCAGCTGCCCCATTTGGGAAGGATGGACAATCTCCTCTCATGAGTTTTATTGTCTCTGAAAACTCACTGGAGAGTCAGCTATGGGTTGGTTCTGACTCGATGGAAAACAACAACAACAGTCTCTTTGGCTGTGAGAAAACCAATTTCTGTTTTTTAAAGCCACCCACTTGGGCCATTTTTATTGCTAGATCACCCCAATACATGAAAGTACAACTTAACTGTATTATATGGAGCTCTGGTGGCTTAGTGGCAAGAAGCTGTGGTGCAATCCTGAAGGTACACGGTTTGAGGCCACCAGCGGCTTCACAGGAGAAGGATGAGCCATCTCCTTCCATGTGATGAACTGCCTCTGAAAACCTGCCAGAGGGCCAGCTATGGGTTGGTTCCAACCCTACAATACACCTAATTTAATGTGTTAGTCAAACACAATGTTGAAGAATTATTCCACACAGCCTCAGATGCGCGCACACACACACACACACACACACACTGTTGCCTCATGTTTCTTTTCAACTTCTTCTCACTGACGGATAATCTTGCTATCTAACATTTCCTATTTAATAGCAATAAAAAAAATCTGATATCTGACATGATTTTTGCAAATGAACTGGTGTTTGGAAGCAACCACATCAATAAACAAGAGAGGGTATATATATTATCTAACAGGAAGACATGTTTTTTTTTTGGCACAAACTTTACATCTGAGGTACCATCGCTTTATTAAAGGATTTTTTATTGCAAATAATATAAATCAGCATAAAGAAACTTTACATAAATAATGTGGGAAAGTTGCAGGTGTATGAGGACACAGTGTAATCTCCAAGGGGAACCGCCTGACCACGCAAGCACAGAAACCAATTCCTGAAAAGTCATCACAAATAAAAATTCTCTCTTAAACTGCTGCCACAGAGAGTTTCTCATGTTGCTCTCACCACATTTCTCTCAATGAAATCCAACATTGTTTGCTTCTCTGTGAAAATGGAGGAAATTGCTATCATCCTCACAATCGCAGGCTGTTAATACTCCTTTCATTCCTGAAGCCATGTTCTTCTTCATTAGTTCAGCTTCTGAACTTACTTGCTCAGTAAACAGATTGCATAAGCATGGGGAAAAGATACAGTGTTGACATGCACTTTTCTTTTTTCTAAATCTTGCAGTATCTCTTTGTCCTGTTCTAACAATCGCCTCTTGGTTTAGCCACATGAACAGGTTTTGAGATTCCCATTCTTCATAATACTATGTGTTGGTATCCACACAGTAGAATGTCTTTGCATAATAAGTCATATAGAGGAAAACATCTTTCTGCTGTCCTTTACGTTATAGTAGGTAATACCAGCATATAGTTGATGAATAGTTATCCTATAGGACAGAATAGTATTATATTTCAATGGTTTCCAAGGCTGTAAATGTTTATAGAAGACTGGAATGACTGATGGTTTTAACCACTAGCATTTGTTCTGTCTTCAAGTGCTTTAACCACTGTGCTACTTTGTACTGCAATATCAAATCAAGCCCTGCTTTTGCATTGATTTGGACACATAACAAACCTGCATTGTACATCT
Organism: Elephantulus edwardii; assembly: GCF_000299155.1. Lineage (NCBI taxonomy): Eukaryota > Metazoa > Chordata > Mammalia > Macroscelidea > Macroscelididae > Elephantulus > Elephantulus edwardii. The sequence continues at coordinate 5,616,156 of NW_006399843.1, forward strand.
TAACAGGAACAGATTGCTCCTCTTTCTCCCAAACAGTACTGATGTAGTCAAACTGCCAACATGATTGGCAGTCTGACAGGTAAACTTGTACACTCAGGCCTCCCTCATTTGAGAATAAATCAAACCCAACCCACTCATTTCCACCTGCCTCCCTCATTTGAGAATAACCCACTCATTTCCACCTGCCACCAGATTATACATTTTGATCCGAGCAAACTACCCATCCTTCTTCCTGAGAACAGCTGGTGGATTCAAACTGTTGACCTGTAGAGCCTTGAAAAGCCCAAGGCAGAGTCACACAGCACACATGGAGTTGCCATGAGCTGGAATTGATTCAACAACATCTAACAGCAATTAAGATATTTAAATGCAATTAAGATATTTAAATGTGACTATTTATACTCTTATTGGTTGTTTTTATTTAAGCCTCTTGTTTAGAGGCAACAAGACCTCTCGGAGGGCCTTTGTACTTAAAAGTTGGTTGTTACTATATTTTGGAGGAGCATTCTTCTAAGTGGTACAACACTCTTCTGTCAATTTGCTGTACTAAATTAACCAGGGGTTGCTGTGATGCTGAACTTTATGCCATTGGGGTGTCAAATGCCATAACAGTTACCCGTGGTGGACAGTGTTTGGTGGAGCTCCCAGTTAAAGACAGATTTGGAAGCAGGAGTAGCATTCACTTCACTTCCTAAACCACGTGCCTTTGGAAGCTCTAGAAACTTTGGAGAAATGACAGTAGTTATAGAAAGGCTTCAGATCTTTTGTTCATAGGATCACTATGAATTGTGCTCGACTCTACAGCAATCAACAACAACAACTTATACTATTAGTTGTTAAGTCAGAATTGACTCATAGCTGACCCTCCTCTTGATTTTCAGAGGCTGTAAATGTCATGGAAGGAGATTTCCTATCTTTCTCGCTCAGAGCTGTTGGTGGATTTGAGTCACCAGAGAGGCACAATTTTGGGGTTTGCAGCACCAGTCTCTGGCACTAGGACACCAGAGTTCCCCTTATAGATGTGATTGTTGTTGTTATGAGCTATCAAGTCAGAACCAACTCACAGCTGATCATCCAGCAGGTTTTCAGAGGCTGTAAACGGAATGAGAGGAGATTGCCCATCTTTCTCCCACAGAGCACCTCGTGGATTCAAACCACATTGTCTTTGGATTGGCAGTATAATTCCTCACCCACTAAGCCACCAGCATTCCCTATAGACGTGACTAGGCCATGGAAATGTCTATCATGAAGTAGCTTGGAACGGAATCCTGGAGATAAGAAACCTCCCAGAGATCTTTCCATCTTTAGAGTGGACATTTTTAGTGCTTTTCCCGGATCGCCTCAGATCTTTTACTACTCAGGGAGATCTGGTGGCCTAGTGGTAAGAAGCAACATTGCAATCCCAAAGGCACACGGTTCAAATTCACCAGCTGCTGTCCAGAAGTATTGGCAATCTCCTATCTGAAAACCCGCTGGAGGAACAGCTATGAGTTGGTTCTGAGTCAAAGGCACACAACAAATGTTCTTTATACAGCTTACATGTCTTTCTATGCGCCTTTCCCTTGGTTTCTCTGTGTTGTTACTTCCAAAGGTGCCTGAGCCTTTGAGCTTTGCCTGTACACACAGAGCTAAAAATGCCTGAGAATACACTCCCTGCCCCTCCTTGGTCAAGCCTCAGCCAATGGCTGACAGGTGCGAGGGAGGGTGTGAAAGCCCAGCTCCCTGTCTTCTTAACAGTTGTAGAGCTTACACTCTGAAGATCCCTGTGGGAACAGGGCAGGGTTACACTATCGCAGTCCAGTTCTGCTTCCCTCATTCCCTCACCCATTTTTCTTGTGAGTACTTTAATAATAACTCACTGATAGCAAAATTCTCATCTCTAGGGCAGCTTCAGGGAAAGTTACTAAAAGAAAGTAAACCTTAAGGAGTTTTATTACTTTTGTCTCTATTATTAAAATTCTTGATGACTTTTAGTAATACTATTTCTAATTTTTCAGAGGTGGAGAGCCTGTATACATGCCCTGTTGCCTCACACTCCTTGGGCTTTACTTAATCTCTCCTAAGGAGAGAGTGTTTTCTTGATAGAATTGTTTCCTTCTGGGCTAGAGACCTGGTCTTTCCAGCAACTGAGGTCCCTCCAGTGCAGTTACTAGGCTTTGTCCGTAGAGGTTTGGGTGTGGCTCTGATGCTAAATGGGTTCTAGGCAAACTTCCAGACTAAGGTGGACTAGAAAGAAAGATAATCAACCAGTAAAACCCATCACAATGGCTTTGTGTGTGTGTGTGTGTAGGACCAGGGCAGACTCATTCAATTGTGCATGAAGTCACTTGAGTTTACATCCCCTAAGAATAACAAGAACAACAACAACGCAACAGAAGGGAAGGCACTCCTGAAGTCAATTCACTGAATCTTGATCTGCTGGAGAACTTGGTAGACGTAGAGTTGGGAAGAGCGAAGCTAAGGAAAGGAGCAGGGAGGAAGTGGTTGGCCATTGTAAGCCAGGTGGGAACTGGACAGGTTGGTGCTGGGAGACTCGTTAGGGAACATCTCTATGAACAAAAGATCTGAAGCTTGCTTACCCTATGCTGCATCATCCGCCCCATCTCAGATGTGCTCGGGCCCATTGTTACAGTCACTGCGTCAATCCATCTAGTTAAGGGTCTTCCTCTGAATCTCTCTCCCTTTCCTAGCATGGACAACATACCCAAAGCACATGAGACGACGTTTCACCAGCCTTGCCTCTACAGAGCACCTGGGAAGAGCGGTAGGAAGAGCAAAGAAAAGAGACTTGTCACATTAACAGTGGAATGACTCGGCTTTTAAGACATCTGAAAGTATAATAAAACGTCACGTTTCTGGCATTTTCTGGGATTGCAATGTGCTGAGGCAGGCCCCACGGTGGCCACGAGGTGGCGCTCTGACTATGCTCTCCGTGTTCTCGTTCTCAGAAGCCTTGCGTTTTCCCTGTCCCTACTCCTCCCTGCTCAGTCTTTCAGGCCTGTAACTAGAGGTCTGTCACACTCCAGCCACAGTCAGCCAGCCTGTTATTAGTGCCAAAGCTTCCTCCTGGAGCAATGACAGTGTAAATTTCAGCAATGGCAGAAAGGGGACAAATACAGCTGTTGTGCATTTTAGAATAATTGCTACAGGCCATTTGGGGGACAGCTTTGTAATAACAGCACTTATGCAGACTTATATAATATTTTGCTTTCCTGTTTCATTTCCCCTCAATGCTTTGTATCCTGAGTTTGTTAATCCATTCAATTCATTTATGTCTGCCCTGCCATGGTCACTCATACCGCCATTCAATCTTTTCATGTGCGAGCCCTTCTCTTCTGGGAGCCCCATTCTCCCAGAATGCTCTTCTCATCTCGGTGACCTTCTGTCCCCTGCACAACAGCTATTTGGAAAAAGCCTCTCGCCTACCCCACCCCTAGTCAGGGCTTCTTTTCTTTACCTCCATATTCTCCAGTTCATTGAGCAGCTGGCATTTAGATCACTGTACTCCGAGTTTTTATCTCTCTCCCCCATTCCATGTTCTCTCAGCTTTGTTATCTTTATGTCCCATATGGTCATAGATGGATGAATGGATGAATGACTAACACAAGGCCTGAAAGATCAAAGACCTTGCGCGTGCTGAATCCTTAGCACAGATAGAAACATCTGGACATTTAGACTCTTGAGCCAGAATATTCTCCTGGCTGAAGTGGTTGGCCACATCCAGGCCTCTCCACCGAAATTCCAACTTCTCAGCAGGTCTAACTGGGAAGGTCCACGAGTAAGCGAGGGTATTCCCTAGTGCTGGCTCGACCAATACGGGAGCCCTGGGAAGCCTGGTTTACTGAGTAAGAGGGCTATTTGCTTTCTATTACAGTTAAGACATTTCACGGAGCTGATATATATGGGAACATGAATGAAAACAGCAAGCCCATACTTCCATATAAAGCCCCAGAACTTTAGACACATTATCACAGAACCTAGAGGAAGCCTAATGGATATGCATTTGTTTCTCCTTTACCCTTTGCACTGTGGGCTGACTGATTCTGGAGCCAGTACTGATACAAGCGGTCTTACTCCAAAATCAAGTTGTCGTTTTCACCCACCCTTCGAGAAATGAGAGGTGAAAGGGCAGCGCTTTTCTACACTGTGAAAAGCTTGGCTTGCATACTGCCATGTTCTTGCATAATTCTTTTCTGACCGTTTGTTAAGTCTTCCTTCCTTCTCAAACATCCCATGAGCACACTCACCAGGTGCTAAGGTCTGTGAGCTAATAAATGAATGTTGCTCTAAGTGGCTGTGTTTGTGGCAACTCATTCCACAGCCATAGATAATATAGAACTGGTGATAGTCTTTTCACAAATGTGAAAACGGAGGCTTAGAAATATTGTTATTTGATCAAGGACATTTTCTAGCAAGTGGTGAAGCTGTGGAGCAAAATGAAATGTCTGATTCTAGGACCTTAATTTTCAACCTGTATGACTCTCCACCGAGAGCGCTAGTGCCCTAAATGGCAATAAGCTGAACTGCAATCCCCAAGGCATACGGTTCAAGGCCACCAGCTGCTCCGTGGGAGAAGGATGGACAATCTCCTCCTATGCGATTAACTGCCTCTGAAAACCTGCCGGAGGATCAACTATGGGTTGGTACTGACTGGATGGTACACAACACACAACACACTCATGATTCCCCATAGAAAGTCAAATCTTATAATCACAAGTGACCAGGGCTGCCAGGGCTGTATTTCTTTATTTTAGGTGCCAAAGCCTCGTGCATTGCTGTTAACAGTGAGGTTCTGAGCTGGAGGAAAATCAAATGTTGAGTGTGACTTTGGATTTGAAGCAGCTCCCAATGATTGCCTTGATATTTGTCTCAGAGGACAGCGCTGTGAAGTAGAAGAAATTTCATATGGGACTCATTAAATGCCTGAATTTGGCTAGAGTGTCCTCCCCCCACCCCTTCTTCTTCTTCTTCCCTGCTTCTCTCCTCCAGCTTGACCAGATGTGTTCAGAAAATTTGGTTTTCCCTGAATATGTACATCTGTCAAAATTCTCATCAATTTTAGCACGACTGCTGAGGGAGCGAACAAAGAGAGTTTAGTGATTAACTTCAAAGAACTTTGTTGGAGAGGAATAAAGATATTTAAGGCCTATTTTGTGAACTAATTGCGTTTGCATATTTATGGGATTTACTGATATAGCAGTAATTAAAAACTATTTAGTAGTCTTAAAGGACACATAACTCAGTTGCTGTTTGCATAATAAACACTTCCCTTATTATGTTTGCATAATAAACCGTCTCCCCCTCCTTCTTCCAAAAGCTATTGGTGGCTGTAAGAGGCATCTTATCTTACTCAGAAATAATGGCACAACAGAGTGCTAAGGTTCATGGGATTGTAGAGAGGGGGCTTCAGGAAGAAATACATTTCTAGGTAATTTCTTAGTGGTAGTCCTGCCTGACCCAATATCAGAGAGTGGTGCATTCAAACCTCAGATTAAGTCTTTGTTTCTTTTGCCGTAGTAGTATTACTCAAGGAGCCTGAATGCATAGTGCCCAGATGAATCTAGTTCTTGATTTTAATTTACTGATCTGCTTAAAAAGTCTGAATGTAGTTTCCCCCTTGCTCATCCTCTGTAAGGAAATGTCTGAGGGGAGTGAAGCCCTTGACTAATGAATTATGAAACAGAGTATGTAAGTGAAAAGCTCTCTTTGGACAAAAAGGAATGTGTTTAAGGAGATAGAGCGAAGACACTGTTTTCAGGGGAAAATTATGAATGAGGACGATATCAAATCTGAAAATACTCAGTAAGCAAACTAAACTCAGCCAGGACAGTGAAACTAGAACAAGATCCCAGCACTGACACAGAGCCAGTGTGAGGTGATCAGGAAAGATCAGGAAACACATAAAAACTGAGGACAAGTTCTTCAAAAGCCTGTCTATATTCTGGCAGAACTCATCAGCCAATGAAGAGCTGTTACAGGCAAGATCACCAGATTGTTGCTAAATTAGCTAATGAAGGTCGTAATGTACCTGTATTACACATCATTGACAATGGCCTACGGTAACAGATGGGTGTATGAGAAGCTGCAGGTATGCCTCAGGAGGTCTGACTTGCTAAAATCTGTGGCAAGAATGTAATGTCAATCATCGTCTCAATTAAGCCGCTGCATAAAGGGAAGCTTCACCATTTCCTTCCCCTAAAAAGTGCTTCTGATGTGGATATGTTGTCTGCGGCTTGCCTTTCTCTGGTTCCAGGCCGTCTCAAAGGTAGAGAGCTGACAACTTGGGGAACTGATGGCAAGTGCTGGGGTTTAAATCAATGCTTTGTGAGCCCACCTCTTGATGAAGTCCCCACCCTCTCTAAACCCCTTATTTACAGCAGTTGCCATAACCAATATAAGGTCACAGGGGGGTGACTTTAAAGAACAGGAATTTTTTTTTTTACAGTTCTGAAGGCTGAAATGCCACTCAGGGTTTCACTTTGTGGATTCCTTCTGTGGGCATTTCTGATCATTTCTGGAGTCTGCCAGTAATCCTTGAGGTTCTTTTCTTGTAGGTAAGTCTTTGTAGAAATAGATGGCAGCTGTCTTCCTTCAGTGTGTGTATGTCTTTCTGCTCTTTTTAGAACTCAGAATTGATTTGGTTTAGACCTTTCTCTGGTGGCCTAGTGATAAGGAGTGGCACTGCCAATCCAAAGGCACCAGCTTGGCTCGACCAGCTGCTCCTTCAGGGGGCTGGGGAGAAAGAGAGGCAATCTGCCCACGTGCAATTGATGGCCTCTAAAAACCCTACTGGAGAGTCAGCTGTGAGTCAGTTCAAACTCCACAATACACTACCACCAACTACTCTCCTATCACCATGCTAACAGAATAAAAGAATCTCTTTACTTCCAAACATAGTTACAGCTACCAAGGGTTAGGAGTTTAACACATATTTTTGGGAAATACACATTCAGTCTGTAACAGGAATTTTTAAAATATTATTTCCATGACTTTGTATTAAAGATCCTCTACCAGGTTGTTTGTAATTATCTTCTGAAATATTTCCAAACTTTCAGCAAAATTGAAAGAATCTCAGAACTTCCTACCAATTATTTGAGAGTAAATTGTCAACATAGGAACACGTTGTTCCTAAAAACATGGACATTCTTTTACATAATCATTACATTTCATCAACTCTCCCCAAATTTTCTGTGGTGAGAAAAGGATTCAATCCAGGATCACACGTTGCATTTCCCTGCCTGGTCAACTTAATATTTAGTTTGCTGTGGAGCCGCTGGGAGGTGCAGCTAATGTGTTCAGGGGTAATCCAACATGGTAGAGGTTTGATTTTATCCAGAGGATCTTTGGATCCAAAAAGTCAGCTACTGGCAAAAAATGGAGCACGGCGCTATCCTGACATGTGAAACTGCTGTGAGTCAGAATCAACAGGACAACCTTGTTTATTTTGCTATATTTCCTTTGGGACCTCAGGTGACCAAGTGGGTAAAGAGTTGTGCTGTCAACCCAAAAGCCAAGCAGTTGGACTGAAGGGCCAGCTATAGAGGTAAGTAGCTGCGCAGCGAACTTGAAGGCAGGCTGTTCAAATGCACCAACTGCTCTGTCATGTAATTTATAGCCTAGGAAAACCAGCTGGAGGGTCAGCTCTGTGTCAGTTTTGACTAGATGGTACACAATGGAATCAGGCAATTGAAATCTACCAGGTGCTCTATGGGAGAAAGACGGACAATCTCCTCCCATGAGATAGATTTATAGCTTCTGAAAACTCACTGCAGGTCGGCTCTGAGCTGATGTACATAAGTTTTCATTACCTTAAAGCCTGAACAGTATGAGCCTGTGCTTTTGTAGACTGTCTCATGATAAGCAGTCATCTAGTGTTACCTCTTGAATTGATCTGTTGTTGTTGTTGTTATGTGTTGTTGAGTTGCTTGCAACTCATAGTGACCCTATGTACAACAGGCCTAAACCCTGCTCTATCCTGTGCCAATCTGATTGTCTCTGACACACCTATCCCCATTACCCCAGTCACTCAGTCAATCCGTCTCATTGAGGGTCTTCCTCTTTTGTGCTGTACCTTGTCCCTCCTGAGCATGATGTCTCTCCCTGAGGACTGGTCTCTCCGTGCAACATGTACAAAGTATGTCAGATGAAGCTTCAGAATCCTTGCATCAAAGGAGCAGCCTGGTCCCATCCTCTCTAGGACAAACCTGTTTTCCTAGCAATCCATGGTGCATTCAACAATCTTCTCCAGCACTACAACTCAAAGGCATCAATTCTCCTATCATCCCTAGACATTGTCTAGCTTTCTGATACATAGCAAGTAATTGCAAAAGCTATAGCTTGGGTCAGGTGTACCTTAGTCTCCAGATTGACATTGTTGCTCTTCCATACTCTGGAGAGATCCCTGACAGCAGACTTTTCCAATTCATCTAGGTTATAAAGTTTTGGCAAAGCTATCACAGAATTGACAGTCCCTGGGAGATTCAGGTATACTTAACCACTGGACCAAAAAGGCTGGCAGTTTGACTCCACCAATAGGCACTTCTGAAGAAAGGTCTGGTGATCTGCTTCTTTAAAAAAACTCCATGAAATGTGGTTTTCCTCAGCAAGGCATAGAATTACTGTGAGTGGGAACAGACTGAAAGGCGGCTTTGTTTGGGTCACAGAGGCACTGTTGTGTAGTCTCGGTCCCTCTTATCTGGTGGCTTACAACTCCCATTACCTAGACGTTAATGTTCATCACTTGATTAACAATTGTCTACCAGGTTTCTGCACTTAAAATTTGTTTCTTCTGTTTATAGTTAATAAGTGTTTTGTGTAATTCCCTCATTTATCTTCAAACTTTCACTTAGTAGCTGCAGCAGTGATTGGTGCTTCCTGGGTAAAGTAATTTTTGTTATTCTATATTGTCTCTATATTCCCATTTCAATTTACTTCTTGGTATTTGTTTAGATATAACTTAATGGCCTCGTAGTAAGGAGTTGTGCAGCCATCACGATTCAAATCCACCAGCTACTCTAAAGGAGAAAGATGGACAGTCTTCTCTGTAATTCACTGCCTTTGAAAACCCTCTGAGGGGTCATCAGTAGATTCTGACTTGACATTCAACAACAACAGCTCACATGCATGTTAGAGCTTTATCTTATCTTTCATGAAAACCATTTTTATTAAGGAAAATCCAAATCTATCTTCCATTTGCAGTAACTGATGTCAGCTATTTTCTTCTCTTCTTCGTTGTTGTGAGCCATTGAGTCAGAACCAACCCACAGCTGACTTTCCAGAGGGTTTTCAGAGACAGGTAATCACAAGGGAAGAGATTGTCCATCCTTCTAGGGAGCAGCTGATAGATTTGAACTGTGTACCTGTGGGACTGCAGCACAGCTTCTTACCATAATTTCAAGAACACACTTGTCGTGATTTTTCTTTTGCCTAGTAATGCAATAATTAAGAGAGACTTAAAAAAAATACAAAATACTTCTATTGTCATTTGTGACAATTTATAGAGCAAATTTGTTTTCCATACAACAATTCATACATACATTGTGTTTTATAACGTTGGTTATGATCCACAAAAGTGACAGCACTTTTTAATTTTCTTCCAGTTTTTCCTTTCCATTTGTCCTGCTAGCCTAGCCCTCCTGCTTTTTTGATCTTGGGTTATTGGTTGCTTTAAGGAGTAAATTCCTCCCTGGTGTTACTGATAATTTCATACACCCATTTATTGTTAGACTGGAAGTTGCATCAGTAGAGTGAATTCAGTTCCAGATTTGAAGGGTGAGTAAGAGCCATTATCTCTGGGGTTCTTTCAAGTCTCTAAAAGGCCAGTAAACCTGATCATTTTTATGTTGAGTTCTAATCCACATTTTCTTCCCACTCTATCTGCAGCCTTCTAATGTCATCCCTTTCAGAGTGGTTGGCGGTGGTAGCAGCAGGTGGTTTCAATCCATGTACCTTTGAGATTGCAGCACAGCTTCTTACCACTGGGCCACCGGAGTAACTGCACTGTAGATGGACATTTTCAAGCTTTTAAGACTCCAGTGTGACTCACCAAAGTAGTGTATCTTTGTGGACTATGCTATGCCAATTAACCTTTATGTTCCCTGAGACTATGATCTTAAGCTCCCAAATCCATGGATTAATTACTTGCTGCTGTAAAGAATTCATAATTCCTTCTACGGTTATTATTTGGAATTTTAATTTAAGGAAAAGCTTTCTGTCCTGCCCATTCATTTACATATTTAAATAACTATAAACTTGTGAGTTATTATTTTATTTACCCCAAACCCACTGCTTTCAAGTTAATATTGATTCATAACACCCTCCATTAAGCTTCTGAGACTATAAGTTTACATGGGAAGAGACTGCCTATTCCTCTTTCAAGGAGTTGCTCCTGGATTTGAATCTCTGTACATGTGCAGCCTTTGGGTTATCAGCACAACTCCCTGCAGACTATGCTACCGGGGGGGGGGGAATGTATAATTCATTACTATTATTATTGATTCTATTGCTCACTGCTGGGCCAATTGGAAGCATCAGGATGGATGGTGAAGAGAATGAGATTGTTCACAGCTTTAGTTTGCTTGGCTCCACAGTCAATATTCTTGGCACCAGCATCCAGGAAATTAAAAGACATACTGTGATGGGAAAGTCTGCTATTCGGGACCTCTTCAAAGTACTGAAGAGCAGTGGTGTCACTCTGGAGACTAAGGTGTTCCTGATATAGGTCACGGTCTTTGCAATTACTTGCTATGCATTAGAGAGCTGGGCAATGACTATGGAGGATAGAAGGAGAATTTATGTCTTTGAGCTGTGGTGCTGGATAAGAATATTGAATATACCGTGGGCTGCTAAGAAAACAAACAGGTTCGACCTAGAGAGGGTTAAACCAGACTGCTCCTTGAAGGCCAGGATTCTGAAGCTTTGTCTGACATACTTTGGACACATTGCAAGGAGGGACCAGTTCTTGGAGAGGCACATCATGCTTGAGAGGGTGGAGGGACAGCGCAGACGAGAAAGACCCTCTATGAGGTGGATTGATTCAGTTACTGGAGTAATAGGTGTGTGTCAGAGACAGTGCGATTGGCACAGGACAGAGCAGAGTTTAGGGCTGTTGTACATAGGGTTGCCATGAATTGCAGATGACTCAATGGCACATAACAACAACAAAAACAATGCTCATATTGTCTCAGATTTCACCAAGATGAACTCAGGCAAACCGGCTCCTTTTATTGTCTTGATTACTTTCTCTCTCTCTCTCTCTCTCTCTCTTTTTAAGCTGAGCATTTTAAAAAATTGTAGTAAAAACATGCATAATAAAACATATACCGATTCAATACTTTGTCACTCTTAGCATGCCTTTACTTCCTGGAACAAGATAATCTAGGTTCCTTTTATGTTTTGCTGATCTATCCTTTCATTTGACTCAATGAAGAACAATGTAGCATCAGGACTGGAGGAAGTTGTTGTTAGGCACTGTTGAGTCGAGCATGACTCATAGTGATCCTATAAACAAATGATCTGAAATCTGTCCTTTCCTGCACAGTTCTTGCCACACTAGAGTCCACTGTGGCAGTCACCATGTCAATCCACCCGGTCAAGTGTCTTGCTCTTCTTCACTGACCCTCCACCGTTCCAAGTATTATATCCCTCTCTGAAGAGTAACACCTCCTAGAAACCTGCCTGAAGTATTTGAGGTGAAGCCTCATCATATTTTCCTCCATATTTTCCTGCACCCTCTCCAAGACATTTTTATTTCTTTTGGAAGTTCATGGGATGTTCAGTCAGGACTGGTGGAAAGGCATTTGTGATTAAAAGTCGATTGGGCACTTGTGCCAGTGGCCCTCAGGCCTAGGATGAAAGCTGATTTGCTATCAGGGTTACAAACTAAATTGGCAGTTTGTTGTGTTTGAGGAGAACATTGTTCTAATTGGTACAGCACTTGTCTGTCCGTTTGCTGTACTGAGATAATGTATGGTTTGCTGTGATACTGAAAGCTGTGCCGCTGGTGTGTCAAATGCCATAAGGGTTACCTATAGTGGACAGGTTTTATCAGAGCTCTCAGTTTAAGACAAACTAGAAATCAGGATTGGCCATCTACTTCTTAAACACCTTTGAAAGCCACGTGAACACTAGAGGAATGTGAGTAATTATAGGAGTGGAGTGGTAGAGCCTAGATTGGCAGTCAGTTGGAAGGAGGAAAACCAAAAACATATATTGATCAATAATTGGAACATGGAATGTATGTAGCTTGAATGTTGGAAAACTGGAAATTGTTAAAATTGAAATGGAATGCAAGAACATCAACATATGAGGCATTAGTGAGATATGGTGGACTAGCTTTGGCCACTTTGAATCAGATAATCATATGGTATACTGGGAATAAACAACAGAAGAAGAGTTGTGTTGCATTCATATTAATAAAATAACTTTCAAGTCCTATCCTGAAATACAATGTTACAAATGATAGGGTATTATCTATATGCATGTAAGGAAGACTCATTAACACAACTATTATTCAAATATATGCTTCTATATCTAGAGACAAAGAGGAGGAAATTAAGAATTTTTACCAAATCTTGCAGTCTGAAATTGACCAAACATGCAATCAAGCTACATTAATGATAATTGCTGACTGGAATGCAAAAGTTGGAAACAGTGAAGAAGAAATAATAGTAGGAAAATTTGGGCTTCATGATAGAAATGAGGGTGGAAATAGAATGATATAATTGGAGGAAGACTACTCAATAACCTTTGTTATGCAGATGGAACAATCTTGCTTGGTGAAAGTGAGGAGGACTTGATGTGCTTGCTGCAGAAGGTAAACCACTGCAGCCTTCAGTATGGATTACATGTCAACATTAAGAAAACAAAAATCCTTGCCACTGGACTGATGGGCAACATCATGATGGATGGAGAAAAGATTGAAATTGTGGACAACTTCCTCTTACTTTGATCTACTATGAACACTCTTGGTACCAGCTGACAGAAGAACAGGAGATGTAGGACACTGCGAAAGTCTGCAGACAGGAACCTCTCCAAATCATTGAGGAGCAATGATGTCAGTTTGAGAACAAAGGTGCACCTGATTCAGGTAATGATCTTTTAAATAGTTTTCTATGTATCTGAGAGCTGTGCAATGAACACAAATTACAGAAGAACAATTGATGCCGTGAAACTATGGTGTCAGAGAAGAGTATTTAATATCCCATGGACCACCAAAAGAACAAGCAGATATATCTTGGAGAGGGTCCAGCCAGAGTGCTTCTCAGAGGCAAAGATGGCAAAGCTTTATCTCACATAATTTGGGCATGTTGTTAGGGGAGTTTATTACTTGGAGAAGGACATCATGTTTGACAAAATGAAGGGGTGGCAAAGGAGAAGAGCCTCAATCAAGTAGATTGGTACAGTGACTGCAGGAATGGGACTGAATGTGTCAAAGAGTATGAGAAAGTTACACAATAGGGCAGAGTTAAGAAGGGTTTTTCATAGGATTGCTATGAATTATACTCAAGAGGACAAGAGCCCTTTATTTGGTCATTTATTTATTAACGAGTTTTACATTTAGAAATCAAGATGTGTTTGTTGGGTACATTTATTACTTTTATTCCTCATCCCTTTAGTAGACAAAATTAGAGAATATATGTGTGTATCATCATGGAAGGAGTATACAGAGTCACTGTATCAAAAAGAATTGGCTGACACAAAGGAATGCAATGAAACAACATATGATCAGGAGCCTGTGGTGCTGAAGGAAGAAGTACAAGCTGTTCTGAAGGAATTGGCAAAAAGCAAAACCCCAGGAATTGATGCCATACCAATCGACATATTTCAATAAATAGATGCTGCTCTGGACATGTTCACCAAGTCATGCCAAGAAATTTGTAGGATAACCATGTGGTCAGCTGACTGGATGAGATCCATATTTGTTCCTATTCCAAAAAAGATGACACGACAGAGTGCAGAAATTATCAAACAATATCATTAATATCACATGCAAACAAGATCCTGCTGAAAATGGTCCAAAACAACTGGAACAGCACATTGACAGAGAATTTACAGAAGTGCAGGCTGGGTTTAGAAGAGGCAATGGTATTAGGAATATTATAGCTAATGTTTTAAGTGGATCTTGGCTGAAAGCTTGCCAAAACTAATGAGGACCTGAGGCATGTGCTGCAAAAGGTCAAAGACTGCAGCCTTCAAAATGGATTGAAGCTCAACATAAATAAAACAAAGATTGTCACCACTGGGCTGATTGGCAGCATCATGATAAATGATGAAGAGATTGAGATTATTAACATTTTCAGTTGCTTGGCTCCACAATCAACACTCTTGGTACCAGCAGCCAGGAAATCAAAGGACAAACCGCATGGGACAATCTTCTTTCACAGACATCTCCAAAGTACTGAAGAGTAATGATGTCAGTCTAGAGACTAACAAGATCCAGGCCATGATTTTCACTATTACTTGTTATGCATCAGAAAGAAGGACAAAACTAAGAATGCTAGAATAAGAATTGATGCTTTTAAGTCATGGTGCTGGAGAACAGTATTGAATATATCAAGAACTGGCAGGAGAACAAACAAGTTTGTCCTGAAGAGGGTGAATCCACACTTCTCCTTTGAGACAAGGATTTTGAAGCTCTGTCTGACAAAATTTAGACATGTTGCAAGGAGAGACCAGTCCTTGGAGAGAGACAACATGCTTGGAAAGGTGGAGGGAAAGCACAAGAGAAAGATCCTGGAGGAGATGGATTGACTCAGTGACTCGCGTAAAAGGGTAAGTGTGTCAGACACAATGATGTTAGCCCAAGATAGAGCAGGGTTCAGAACCATTGTACGTAGGGTTGTTATGAATCACAAGCGACTCAACACCACATAACAACAACAATCACAGATATAACTGTGTACGTTTGTACCTGTCTCTATATTTAGCTGCATATAAATATGTGACTTTGACTTAACCCTGATAACTTTAGAACTAATTCAACCCCATAGGGTTGATTCTATTTTTTTATATTTTGCATAATATCTTTAACTTCCTTTACCAATAGTAGGAAGCCTATTAAGTTATGTTTTATTGGCAGATAAAAATAAGGGAAACATTATAGTTCTAAACAAAAAGACTAAGTAATTGGATTTTCTCTACGAAAATTTATTTCAAACCTGTGCCCCTGCCAATCCAATCATAATCAAAAGCAGGCAGCCATATTGACAATGGTGTAAAAATTAGATTTCTTATAGGTCAACATCAAGAAGACAAAGTTTCTCACCACTGGGCCAATTGTCAGAGCCATGATAGATGGAGAAGAGATTGAGGTTGTTAACAATTACAGCTTGCTTGGCTCTATAATCAACACTCTTAACACCAGCAGTCAGGAAATAAAAAAATGAATTGGATTGGGAAAATCTGCTGTCTGGAACCTCTCCAGTGTGCTGAAGAGCAACGATGTCAGTCTCGACACTAAGGTGTGTCTGATCTAGGCCATGATCTTTGCAATTACTTGATATGCATCAGAGAGCTGGACTAAGGATGACAGAAGAATCGATGCCTTCGAATTGTGGTGCTGGAGGAGAGTCTTGAACATACCATGGACTGCCAAGAAAACAAATAGGTCCGTCTTGGAGAGGATGAAGCCAAGTTTCTTATTGGAGGCTAGGATTTTGAAGCTCTGTCTCACATACTTTGGGCACGTGGCCAGGAGTGACCAGTCCCTAGAGAAAGACATCATACTTGGAAGGGTGGAGGGACAGCCCTGGAGAGAAAGACCCCAGATGAGATGGATTGATAGAGTAACTGGGACGATGGGAGTAAGGGTGTCAGAAATAATGAGACTGGCTCAGGACAGGGCAGGCTTCAGAGCTGCTGTACATAGAGTCGCTATGCGTCACAGCCAACTTGACTGCACATAAGAACAACAATTTAATAGAAAGATTAGAGTATGTTTCTAGAGCATCTAGTGGATGCCCCACTATGAGGATAGATTTATTAGATAGAATTATGAATCCTGTTCTTTGACAGCAAAAAGTTAATGGATACTTAATAAACAATTTAAAAGAAACAAACATTGTTAATTGAGTGATGGCAAATTTGAAGAGTTTTCCTCTCCAGTGGGTCCGATGCATCTTCTCGTAGGTAGCTACTCTCTGAGTTGTGGGCAGTGAAAAGTAAAAGAAGTATTCTTATTTGTCAAACCTCAATGTTTCTTTTAATTAAAGGGGCTCAGGAAGCACAAGAGGCACTTTCCCCATTGCAGTTGTCATTAGACAATACCAGGTTTCCATTAGCTTTGTGTAATTCAAGAGTCCAATAACCATTGCAAAACAGTGAAGCTGTTACTGCATAAGTCTGATTTAGAACAGCTATTTGGATCTCAATTATTAATGAAATTAGTGTCCTGAATGTCCACAAGCACATTGCCTTAGGTAAAGGCTGTAAAGGAAATCATATTAGGGTGGAATTTCCTTTCCTTAGGGGCTCCTCTTAGATTACATTATTCACTTAGCTATCTCCTGTCAGGGAAATTGAAATGTTTGACTATGATCTGATCAGGGGCAGAACCAAATGGAGAAGTTAAGGGGTGTCGTAATGGCATTCATTCCAAAATACCCATGGAAGGCCAGTTCTGCCTTCAGTCTCTAATGTTTATAAAACAGCACCAGCAAAGATAGTAAAAGACAGAAGAAAGACGAGGAGAGAAACTCTTTTAGAAAAAGACTGGCGGCTATTCAATCCCGTCAATAACTTTGCATTACTCGTCTTTGGGACCTTCCAGGGGACGCCGGCAAGAGTGATGGCTCCTCTCTGGCCCCTCATCCTGGTGACAGTCTCAGGTAAGTCCTTTAGAAGGTTTTACAAGGCACCGAGTATGAATTCTTAGAGGTAGACACACAATCTTTTCCATTCACTAGGCTACAGAACATCTCATAATGTGTTTTTGTTTTTAAAGTCATCATCTGGAAAATGGCAGTCCTTTGGAGTTACGGGGAGATGTATGTATGGCTTTACTCTCTGCAATCATAGAAACACACACGTACAGGGTCAGAGTGGGGCTTTCTACACTAAGCTGAAAAAAATAAGTTCTCAAATGTTAACAATTCTTTAAAAGGTATCTTCTCTAGAAATAAATTTCTCTGTGTAGCAATTTACATTCCATGTTTAGGGTCTTCTATTTGCCTTTTTGTCTGGGTGATACATGTCTATTATTCAAAGTAGTCTTACAAGTTTTTAGAAGCCTAACAAAGAGTCTGGTATGTATTGTTGCTATAGACACCTGAATATCATTTTTGCATTAGAGTTTTTATACCCAACCTTATAAAGGCTATTCAGGAAATGAGTACATCATTAAAGACAGATCTGACAAGCTGCAAGTATTGAGTGTACATTTTTTCCTTAAAAAAAGTATTTGGAAATGAATGCATTATTTTCCTAAATTTCTGGAACTGAATATTAATATTATCAGGATTAGCTCTACTGGATTTAACTATGCCGTTTAGGATGTGATTGGTTCTTAGTTGGTAAATGTGCCCAAATCAAGAATGAATGTGGCTACTGGTGTTTCTCAACACTCTACTTCTTAGAGCGCGTATCTGAATTTTCAAGTTTTTAAAATGCAGCTAGAAGTAGAATGAGCCAATTAAGGAGATGAGTAAGGAATTTGGTGGCCAAGGAGCTGGAAATGATTTTTTTTATTGTGTAGAGAAGAAAAATGGCCACTTAACTTCAAACCATAAAAATCTTGGCTGTTGAACTTGAAGGGTAAGAGCACATCTTAATTATAAAAATGAAAACAGAGGAAATTTCATTAAATGCCAAATGGGTTTCTTAGCAGAAAATAATTGTGAACATTAAACTAAGTGAGATAAAATAGAAAAATGAAAGGAAAGAAATGGGAAAATTTCTTCTTGACAATAACTCTTTCTAATGGTTTGTGTTATGGTTGATTTTTTGTCTTAAGTCTGGTAGGAGGAAAAAGTGTTTTAATAGTATCTAGTAATCAGTGCTTGACCATAAATCATGTGGACAGCGCTTATTGCAGGAAAATATGTGTTTGGAATTTTACTTCATCAATATCAAATCAGTTAGTAAATAGAAGAACATTAATCTGGTAACCAATCCATGTCTGCTTGTCAACTATTGTGAGGACAACCCAGGATAAGTCAGCATTGTGTTCTATTGTGCACAGACAGGGTCTCTAGCAGTTGGAGTGGACTTGACAATGCCTAACACCACACTTGCATAGAAGGTGCTAGGGTTGAGAAGATCTGGATTAGGAAAACATTTTAGCTCCTGCCCCACCCTCACCAGAAAAGTCAATTAATCTCAGTTACTCAAGAAATCATTTCTTTTGGATGTTCATGAAGGTAAAATAAGATAGCATTGTGAAATTGTAAGTTGGAAGGCAGACGTAAGATATTAATAACGGAAGAAAACAGAAATAGATAAAATAATACCTTAGTGTTTCTGCCCCATAATGTCCTCTATGCAGTATGTCTTTCTTTTGGAAGGTGATTTCATGGCTGTTCATAATACTTTCATGGAGCCAAGGCCATGTAGTGTCATGTTTATGACTGTGCACTTGGGCTGCAGAACAGTTGTGTTTAGATGCCAGTCCCATCACTTGTCAATTGTATGATTGTCCCTAAGTCTATTGTCCCTCATCTACTAATTGTGCATACCTCAAAAAGCTGCAGAATGTCTGCCTCCAAAAATTGGTGTGAAGGTTAAATGAGACAACTCCTGTAAGAGCTTAGCCTGCATCCTGACTCACAGTAGGTACTCACTGAATATTAGGTACTGTTCCGAGCCATCTAAACCTCTACTCCTTTGTAGTCCCTCAGATGTGTGTATGTGCATTGATGGTGGTGATGATTGCCATCAAGTCAGTTCCTACTCCGAGGATACTAAGTAGAATTGTACTCTTGAGTATCTTCAAGGCTGTCACATTTTGGATCCAGATTGTCAAAACTTTATTCTAAAGTGCCTATGTGTGTGTGCTGGAGAGCACAGTGTTGAATCACTGACTTTCCTATTGGTAGACTAAAGACATAGGCATTTCTACCCAGCAGCTCCAAGATATGTGTAGTTTTGTGAGAATCCTAAAGATAGTATAATCAACAAGGAAGAAATCGATTTTGTCAAAGTGCCCTGAATACTTTTGGATAGGCATGTAAGATAGTAACTCACCAAAACAAAACCCAAAGTAATAATCCTATTGTATTCTTGTTGTTGTTGTTGTTATGTGCCGTCGAGTTGTTTCCGACTCATAGCGACCCTATGCACAACAGCCCTAAACCCTGCTCTATCCTGTGCCAACCGCACCGCCTCTGACACACCCATCCCGATTACCCCAGTCACTGAATCAATCCATCTCATAGAGGGTCTTCCCCTCCTGTGCTGTCCCTCCACCCTCCCAAGCATGATGTCCCTCTCCAAGGACCCGTCCCTCCTGGAAACATGTCCAAAGTATGTCAGACGAAGCCCCAGAATCCTTGCCTCCAAGGAGTAGCCTGGTTTAATCCTCTCCAAGATGAATCTGTTTGTTTTCCTGGCAGTCCATGGTACATTCAGTACCCTTCTCCAGCACCACAGCTCAAAAGCATCCACTCTCCTTCTGTCCTCCCTAGTCATTGTCCAACTCTCTGATGCATAACAAGTGATTGCAAAGACCATGGCCTGTATCAGGCGCACCTTAGTCTCCATAGAGACACTGTTGCTCCTGAGTACCTTTGAGAGGTCCCTAACAGCAGACTTTCCCATCGTGATACGCTTTTTGATTTCCTGACTGCTGATACCAAGAGTGTTGACTGTGGAGCCGAGCAAACTGAAGCTGTGAACACTCTCAATCTCTTCATCATCCATCCTGACGCTGCCAATTGGTCCAGTGGCGAGAATCTTTGTCTTCTTGACATTGAGCCTTAGTCCATACTGAAGGCTTATCTTAAAAAAAACAACAACCCCAAAACCAACAACTTTAACCTAGAAGTGCTTCATATAGCCCAGCCACAATCCATTCTACTTTTCAGATATCTTCAAAGTAAATTGATTGCAGCTGATAGTTGATTATTAGCATTCAAGGCGGCAGTGTTTGGGAGACATCTTTCCTGGGTCTGTTGATAGCTTCCATCAGTGTCTGTTGAAACATCACTGAAGTGTGAGTCATTTAGTGCTTGTGTGAATGTCACATTAGCTTTCAAGGGGCATAATTTACTGTTAATTAATGGTCACTTAAATCCTTAATCTCTTTTCTGTAATTGATCTTTCTCCTTAGGCAGATTTGCATTCATTGTAGAAATGTAATTTATTATTTCTTCCAATTTTAAACAAAGAACTCTTTCCCTTTTGGGTTTATTTAAGCACATTTCCATTTGCTTATTATTTTCCTCCTCCATTTGGTCTCTTTTCCTTTTATTCCTAGCCCTACCTTCTAGAATTTTCTTCTTTTTTTCAGCCTAAAGACTTTGACACAGACAAAGATATTGAAACATTTCAGAAAATGTGTGTTTATCTATGGGGAACATATGGATTGCTTGCTAGATAGGGTTGTCAGTTGTCCTCAAGTAAACTATGACTCATAACAACACTATGAACAGCAGATCTGAACCTTGTCCTATCCAGTGTCATCCTCACAGTCTCTACCATGCTCAAGACTATTGCTACAGTCCCATGTCAATCCACTTCGTTGTGGGTCTGCCTCTCTTTCTCTGAACTTCTACCTTTCCAGCATACTGGCCCTTCCTGACAACATGCCAAAAGAATGTGAAATGAAATGTCCACTGTCTTCCTTCTGTGGAGCACCCTGGCTACACTTCCTCCAAGCTAGAAAGGATTGCAGAGGGGAATTTGAGCTTTTATAAGCAGAGGGTGTGGAGGACTTACATTCATTTCTTAGAATTATGTTTTAATTCGGTCCCGGGTAGTTAGTTTCCTGTATTGAAACATGCACATTTCAGTGTTTCTCCAACTGAGATTTGAATTGTGAGCTTCCAAGTGTAGTTAAAGTGTGATTGTCCCAAAGCAATATTAGCAGCTGAAACACTGGACCAGCTTGGACTCCTAAATTCCCTCCCCCCAGCGAACGGCAGTAAGGAATGGTCTCAGGTAAAGAGAGTTGCAGCACACTTTGGGCAGTCACAGTAAGAAATAAAAAAGGATGCCTGCTTGCCCAGTGCAAGCAAGCCACCCAAGCCCCACACGCCTGCATGACTTGTGCCACTTTAGGAATCTTCCTGGCTGAGTAGTTAGGGAGTTAAAATCCTCATTAGATTCCCAGTCCTGATGATAATGAGAGAGAATATTCCACTGCCCACGATGAGTCTGAAATTACACCTCCAGCATCGTTGTTAACATTTTGGTCACAGTGACATTGATAAATCATAGAAATTGCTGCCTGTGGCGGCAAATGACACAACATCATTCATAAAGAAATGGGTATAAACAGGATTGTCGCACAGGGGACAGATATCTCATTTACAGTTTCCTGCTGGAGCTCTCATACCTTCAACAACTCATCAAAATAACCATCAAAGCCGCCGAGAGCCCGGGCGACTTCCCGAGCAGGACACTACAGATTAGATTTCACTCACGTGCTGTGGCAGGAGGTGTGCAATTTGCCTCAGTCCAATGACTTAGCGAAGCTTTGGGCTCCCCAAGGGCTCGCAAAGCTTGTGAACAAATATCTTTTTGCAATTCAGAGAAAGCCCTCACAAATTTGTCACTTCCAATTGTTGGTGCTCATTTCTCTTGCTTCCTTTCTCCTAGTCTTTCCTGTGCCTCAACACCAATCACTGCCCTTCTGCAAATCAAGATTTCTGGGTCATAGGAAATGATTGTCCCCTGCAACTGGAGAGAATTCTCCCAAAACAAAGATCTCATTTTCTGACAAGTTCTTTTTATCAAAAGACAGATTGGATGAGATTTTTGAGGAGAAAGGTGTGAACCAGAATCTCCCTGTTTTAAAATCTTTGAGAACACAATCTTTGAGTTCACAGATTTGTCCACAATTCTTCTGTTTAATTGTTGGATTACAAATGAAAAATGAAATGAAAAATCAAGAGTGAAGTTAAGTTTTGGCTAAGGATGTAGGTGCCCCCCCCCCGCCCGTATCAAGAGGTAGTGATACAGGAATAGAGAAAATACAAGAAGTATGATTAAGAACAGAATTATAGGTATAGTTTATATGTGGGAATGAAGTTGATTACTTTATCTTGATAAGATTTCTTTTCTTCTACTGAGAACTTAAGCTATAAGCTCAAAGATAAAGCTTAATTTGTCTGATGCTGCTATAACAGAAATATTGTAACAAAAAGGAATTTGTCCCCTCACTTAGGAGAGTGGAAATCCAAATTCTGAGCCCACCAGCTTTATGAAGGCTCTCTCTCTGTATTTGCTCAAGAAGAAGGTCCTTGTCTCTTGTCAACATCGGTAGGCATGGTGTCCCTTGGAGAGCTATGTGTCTTAGGATTCACCTTCTACTAGGTCTAAGAGATTCTAGTACAGGGACCTTGTATCTCAAAGACACACTTCAATCCCATTTATTTTTTTCTGCTATGGTACTGAAGCTCTTCCTTCCCAAGTAGCTTCTCTCTTCTTTTCTCTCTTATAAGATAAAAAGTGATGCTGGTCATATTCTGGGGAAATTCCCCTTACAATAGAACAGGGCAATGACCTAAGCAAAAGTGCTTCATTTTACCTAATCCTCTTGGCTGACCACATCAGATAGCACATGGCAGATGATTACATCATTATAAACCTGCCAAACTACTGAGAATTATGATCTTCCCAAACTGACACACATTTTTGGGGCACACAATTCAATTACTGTTAAGAGATGCTACCAAATAACTTCATTAGCTGGCTGTGAACTTGAAGATAGTTGAAAACCATATTCTGCCAAGAGCCATTGAGTCCTGAACAGTCAAAAACATCCTTAAGATGCTAAATTCCTTTTATTTTTATCTTCACAGTGATAGTTGAAAACCATATTCTACCAACAGCCATTGAGTCCTGAACAGTCAAAAACATCTTAAAGATGCTAAATTCCTTTTTATTTTTATCCTCACAGTGATATGTTTCTTTTCCAGGAATCCAAGCCACAGATACATCTCACCCCAGGAATTCTGCTGTACATCATCTCACCAAGAAGCTACTACAGAAATACCACAAGGAAGTGAGACCAGTTCACAACTGGAGCAAGGCCACAACTGTCTACCTCAATCTATTTGTACATGCGGTACTGGATGTGGTAAGAACTATCTCACCCTTTCCTAGACCTCTTAGGTTCTTTTTAAACCACATGCTATTTATGCAGGGGCCTGAGAGAAGTTATGGGTTCCTGGTTGTCTAAATTTGACCAGAGCTACTAACCAAAAGATTGACTGTTCAACCATGTCCAATGGTGCCATCAAAGAGAAGTCTGATAATATATTTCATTGTTTTGTTAGGTGCCATCGAACTGAGTACAACTCTCAACAACCCTATAAACAACAGGCCTGAACTCTGTCCTATCATGCACCATCCCCATTATTTCAGACATATTGGAGTCCCTTGTAGCAATCACTGTGTCAATCTATCTGGTTGAAGGTCTTCCATTCTTTTGTTGATCCTCCATGTTCCCCAACATGATATTGCCTCTCCTAACAACATAACCAAAGTATGTAGGTTGAACCTTTGTCATCTTTGCCTTCAAGAAGTACTCTTTCAAGAAAGCCACACTTTCTCTAAGACCTATCTACTTGTTCTTTTGGCAGTTCATGGGATATTCAGTAGTCTTATTCAATACCACAACTCAAAGACATCAATTTTTTTGTCATTCTTATTCATTGTCCAGCTTTCAAATTCATAGCAAATGATTGAAAAGACCATGCCTGAATCAGGAACACCTTAATCGTCAATCTGCTATTAAGATTGAAAAACAAAACCAAATTTATTGCTTTCCACTCAACGCCAATTCATAGTAACTTTTCATAAGATTTTCAAGGTTGTAGATCATGATGAGAGAAGACTGCCTATCTTTCATCCTTGAAGTAATAATGGATTTAAACCACTGACCTTTAGGAACTCTTATGGCCTAATAGGTAAAGAGTTGTGCTGCCAATCCAAAGGCAAGCAGTTCAAATCCATCAGCTGCTCCATGACAGAAAGGTAGACAATATTTTCCCATGTGATTTACAGCTTCTGAAAACCCACTGAAGGGTCAGCTATGAATTGGTTCCAACTTGATGACAATGAGAAAAGAAAACTAGCTGAGTAACCCAAATCTGAACACATTATGCCATTAAGATTCCTTTACTTAAAGATTACACCTAAGAAAATGGAATTGTCATGAGTCAGAGTGAACTAATTGACAATACGGGTTTACTTTCTTTTTAACTAATTCATAACAGCTCCTAGACAAGCATTAGACCAAACACCTAGATACCATAGTCTAGCTAATGTGATGTAAAATTAGTCATCACAAATTGTGACGTTTACACCAGCGTGTAGCTTACCTATTCACGTTCTTTAGAGGCTTTATGATACAGTACACTTTTATAAAAACTTTTCTTCCAGCTCTTTATTTTTTGTCAGTGCTCTCTGGATCCTTTTTCAGAAATTTTATTGCTTCAGGTTCACAAGGATATTCTCTTATGTTTTCTGCTAGAAGTATTATAGATTACTTCTTATGTTTAGTTTTCTGATTTATTAAGAATGAGTTTTGATGATGATGTGGTATGTGTCAAGAGGCTTTGTTTTATTGTTGTTGTTGTTGTTTTTTTTTTGCTTGTAAAGTTGTTATGGCACTGTTATTTTTAAAACTTCAATTAATTACTTTGACACTTCAGCCAAAAATTTAATTTATAATACATACACATGAGTTTTTACCTCTTAAAACAAAGAGGTGTAAAGTGCTCCAATTTTCTTATTCCTTTTCAAGGGTATTTGTTTTTAATATGCCATTGGCATTTCCATATGAGTTTTAGAGTCAGTTTGTCAATTATGTTGTTGTTGCCATCAAGTCAAGTACAACTCATAGCAACCCTATGAACAACCACCCTGAACACTTCCTACTCTGTGTCATCCTCACAATCTCTGACACACTCAAGCCCATTCCCACAGTCACGGTGTTAACCCAACTGTTTGAAGGTCTTCCTCTGTTCCATTGCCCCTTCACCTTTCCACACATGATGTCCCTCTTTAAGAAATAACCTTTCCTAGCAATGTGCCTAAAGTATTGGGATCATTAGCACTCTTCTCCAGCACCACCATTTAAAGGCAACAATTCTTCTTCTGTCATCCTTAGTCATTGTCCAGCTCTCAGATGCATAGCAAATGACTGAAAAGACCATAGCCTGAATCAGGCACAGCTTAGTCCTAAAACTGACATCATTACTCCTCAGTAATTTGAAGAGGTTCTTGACCACAGATTTTCCCAGGGCAAAACATCTCCTGGTATCCTGACAGCTGGTACCAAGTGTATTGATTGTGGATCTAAATAAAATGAAGTTGTAGACAATCTCATTCCTTTCTCTGTCTATCATGATGTGGCCTATCACTCCAGTGATGAGGATATCTGTTTTCTCAATATTGAAATGCAATCCATATTGGAGCCTATATTCTTTGATCTTCTGCAGCAAGTGCTTCAAGTCCTCCTCATTTTCAGCAAGCAAGGTTGTATCATCATATGATTTGGTATTATGATTATGCCAAGAGTACAGAATGAAGGTTGCATAGTGAAGTGGGGCGGGGGTGGATTGTATACCAATGAAGGAGTTTTTCTTTTACTTTTCAAAGAGAAGAGTGAACTGGGAAGGAGTGGTGGGTAGGGAGAAAAATACAACAATGAATGAATGAATGGAAATCCAAAATCTCTGTAAATATTTATTAAAATTTTTAAAAAAGAATAACAAAAAAGATTGTATCATCAGCATAACAAAGGTTATTGATAAGCCTTTCTCCAAGCCTGATGCCACACTTTTCTTCATAGAATCTTCCAGCTTCTCAAATTAGTTACTCAACATATAGATTAAATAGGTATGGAAAAAGGATACAACCCTGTTTTTCTAAATTGTGCTGGGAGTTTGTTTGAATGGTGTAGAATCTACAGATTAATTAGGTAGTCAATGTTGACAACATTGAGTTTTCTACTTCTTCAGTATGGTGTATCTTTCCCTTTACTTGAGTCTTCAGCAGGGTTTTATAATTTTCAGTGTAGAAATTTTGCCATATGTTCTTAAACTTATCCCAAAGTATTATAAGTGCTACTATAAATACTTCCTAACTTTTAAAAGGTTTATGGCAATTTGTTGCTAGTATAGAAAAACAAGGCTGAGTGTTGTATGTTGGCCTTGTATCCTCTGACTTTGCTAAATTTGTTTCCTAATTCTAGTAGGGTATCTATAGACTAATATTTTCTACATATATAAACAAGTCATTTGCAATGAAAGAGTTTCCCTTCTTCCTTTCTAATGTGTATTCCCTTTCTCTTTCCCTGCCTTGTCTTATTGCATTGCTAAAGATTTCTGCTACAATGTTGGTGTAGCAGATGTACAATGCAAGTAAGAAGAGCAGACATCTTTGTTTCCATTAAAGACGATGATAGCTATAGGGTTTTTTCATATATGTTTCTCGTCAGATTGAGAAAGTTCTATTTCTTGTGTCCTGAGAGGTTTGAGTTTTTCTCAGAAATGCATATTTCAATGATATAAAGTGCTACTCCCAGATCTGTTTGGATGATCATGTGATTTTCCCTGCCCCCTCCCATTCATTAGTTACAGTGAAAAATGACATTGATTTTACAAGTGTTAAGCCCTACTTGTACTGCTAGAGTAAAGATAATTTAATATATTAGCTTTTTAATATATGTTGATTTGATTTCTTATCTAATACAGATTGTGCATTTGGTGATGCATTTGGTTATAGTTTTCTTGTATTTTTCTGGTTTGATATCAGGATTATGTTGGCCTTTTAAAACTAACTGAGAAGTGGTCTCTTCTCAATTTTCTGAAGGTGTTGTTTATAGTAGATTGCCCTTCCCCTCTTTGTTATGTTTGAGAGAACGTATCAGTGAAGACATCTGGCTCCAGAACTTTCTAGGTGGGAAAGTATCAAAACAATTTCAACCTTGTTAGCACATATTAGGAAATTAATATTATGTTAATTTCTTCATGTCAGTTGTGATAATTTGACTTTTCAAAGAGTTTGTTTAATTCACATTTTTAAATTTCTTGACTTAATATTATTCTTAACATTTCTTTATATTATTTTAATGTCATATGATCACCAGTGATTACTGTTCCTCTCATTCCTCACAGTGATAATTTGTGTTTTCTTTCTTGTTGCCCAACAAGTAACTTTGCCAAAGGTTTATAGATTTTATATTTTTTCAAAGAACTAAATCTTGTTATAATAATTTTTTCTATTGTCTCTTTCATAGTTCACTAATGTCTGCTTTTATGCTTATTTACTTCCTTTAGTCTGCTTAATTTGGGCTTAATATATTCTTCTTTCTTTAGTTTCTTAAAGTGGAAATCAGATAACTGATTTTCAATCTTTTTCTTTTCCACTTTAAAACTATAAATTTCTAAGTACTGTTTTATTTGCATTGAATATTTTATAATGCATTTTAAATTCTATAGTTTAAAAAATATGAAACGATTTAAAGTATAATTGAAATATATTGAAACTCAAGAACCTATCTTGTCTAACCACAACTTATCTTCCCCTTTCCCCAGTTTATCTCTTTAAAATGTTGCACAAATTTGATCATATAGTATTTTATGTATTTTGTCTGGCTCCTTTCACTTAGTGTGTCTCTGAGATTTGTCACTCTCCTTCATATATGAAAAGTAGTAAGTATTCTATTGCACAGATGTATTGCAATTTGGTTACTAGTTGCTGGTCACATGTATTGTTTCCAGTTGGGGCAATTATGAATAATAAAGCCGCTATCAACGTTTCCATATATTTTTATTTTCTCATGAATACTTAGTTGGAGTTTGCTGAGTTAGTCAAAAGTCTACATTTAACATAATAGAATACTACGCAGCACGCAGGAGCAAACATTTTGTAAATTATGACCTAACTTGGGAGAGACTAGAGATCATTATGCTGAGTGAACTAACTCAGTCTCACAAGGATAAATATAGCCTAAAACTGTTATTGTAGAATGAATATAAGGATGCAAGGTGGGTGGGGGAGGGTGAAAGCAGAAGGATGTGGATGTGCAGGGGGAGGGAGAATTAATCATGGAATTGTAAAATTTGGTGGGTAGGAAGTGAGGGAATTTAGAAGAATCTGTTCTAGATATCAATGTATTA
>NW_006399843.1:5644580-5650169 GCF_000299155.1 Elephantulus edwardii
ATTTCATTAACAAATACATTTTTTTAAAAATCCTATTAAAATTTTTTCCAAAGTGGTTGCATGATTTTGCATTCCTGCATCAATAGCAGCACTTGATGTCGTCTGAAACCAAGCCTCAAATATCTCTAGGTATAGCTGTACTAATAGTTTTCCTTGGAACTATTGTATCAAACAGAAGATTTTGTCTTTTCCCTTCTATCTTGATAACTGAAACAAGACCAATATTCCTTATGATGCATAACAGAAACAAAATTCTTTTCCAAAGATGGATTAGTGTTCACATATGTTGTTGTTGTTAGGTGCCATCAAGTTGAGTACGACTCATAGCAACCTATGAAGAACAGATCTGAATCTTGTCCTATTCTGTGCCATCCTCACATTCTCTGACATACTTAAGCCCATTGTTGCAGTCACCATGTCAATCCATGTCAATGAGGGTCTTCCTTTCTTTCATGTACTCTCTACTTTTCCAAGTATGATGTCCTTCTCCAAGGAATAGCCTTTCCTAACAACATGTCCAAAGTATATGAGATGAAGCTTTGTCATCTTTGCCTTCAAGGAGCACTTTTTTTCCCCCTTCAAGCTTACAGGGTTTATTAGAGAAGTAACAGGGTGCAGTCTAGGTAAGGGAACACACTGTAGGGCAATCTCTTCCCAGGCATGCTCATAGAAAAGCCTCTCTCTCATATTCTGCCTCACAATTGTGTTCTTTATATCTGTTCAGTCATGTATTGAAAAATCATCTTAACTGTCATTTTTTTATTAGTAGCACCCACTCTGCCAGTCAGCCTATAACTGAAGGGTCTCCACAATTTAACAGACCTGGTTCTCTAGCAAGGGTCTAAAGGTACCACTTTACCAACAAGTATACTCTTTCCACACTCAATGAGCCAGGACCCCACAGCCTTCTCTCACACTGGTATCTGGTTCTCTGCCACAACTGCTGTCATCACTGCCACAGCTGGTGCTCCAGCCAGCTCTGCTTCCAACTCATGGTCTCTCTCTCTCCAGTATGCCACAATTCTCTGGTTCATGAAGAAATATCAGGTTGAAAGGACCTGTACTCTGGTTACTCCTTCTAGGCGATAGTTGTTGTTGTGTAACATCAAGTTGTAACTGACACACAGCTGATCCTCTGGTGGGTTTCCAGAAGCAGTTAATTGCATGCTGTCTGTTTGTTCTTTTGACAGTCCATGGGATATTCAGTATACTCCTCCAACACTAGAGCTCAAAGACATTAATTCTTCTGTCATCCTTATTCATTGTCTAGCTCTCAGATGCACAGCAAGTGGCTGAAAAGCCTGTAACCTGAATCAGATGTACCTTACTCTTCAAAATTATTTCATTACTCCTCAGTAATTTAATCATAACTCCTTAGAGATTCCTTGCTGCAGACTTTCCCAATGCACCTCTCCTGATCTCCTGACTACTGGTATCAAGGAAGTTGATGGTGGATCCAAGTAAAAGGAGTCACTGATAATTTCAATCTTTTCTTTCTCTCTCATGATGTTACCTATAGGTCAAGTGGTGAGAATTTATATGTTTTCTTGACATTGAGATGCAATCCATATTGAAGAGATACTCATATGAAGATACATATGTTTTTATATATTCTTTTTTTAAAAAAAAAGAATATGTATTTTGTTGTTGTTCTTAGGTGCTGTCAAGTCACCTATGACTTGTAATGATCTGATGTACAATACAGTAAAACCTTACCCAATCCTGTGTTATCCTCATAATCTCCACTATGCTTGAGTCCATGTTGTAGACTCTGTGCCAATCATCTTGATGAAGGCCTTCCTCTCTGTGAATGACCCTATATTCTCCCAGCATACTGTCTTCTTTCTTCTTCCAAGGACAAGCACCTCCTGATTAGAGGCCCAAAGTAGGTAAGATGAATTTTCACCATCTGTGCCTCTAAGGAGTAACCTGGTTGCTCTTCCTCCAAGATCAGTTTGTTTGTTCTTTTGGCAATCCATGGTATGTTCACTACTCTTCAGTAATACCACAGTTCAAAGGCCTCAAGTCTTCATCAGTCTTCCTTATTCATTTTTCAACTTTCACATTTATATGAAGCAATTGAGAATAGCAGAGCTTGAGTCACGTGTACCTTAAACTTTAAACTGACATTTCCTCCCTTTAACTCGTTAAAAAGCTCATTGACCTCAGATTTGTCTAGTGAAATATGTCTTTTGATTTCTTGACTGCTACTTCCATGTGTGTTGATTGTGAAGCCAAGATGTTATTACTGACTAAGACCAACATTCTTTCAAAAACTTGAGAAATTCTTATATTCCACCACTCTAGTTAATTTTTTTTCTATATACTATTTTGTCTTTATGTATACTCAGTACTAAAATCAACCTGAACCCTTTGTTGTTTACTACCTCTTTGCAATTTATTTGGTTATTTATTCAAGTTAATAGCTTACTTTTTATTCTCCATCTGCACAGTATTATAGTCCTTCAAATATCAGCTCGTAAAAGGAATTTACCTCCTCCTCAAAGCTGACAATATAACATCTTCTTCCTCCAAATTCACTTAACCGTCTGTATGTATATACTTTCTTTAAAATTGTTGCAAAACTATAAATAACTTCAATCTGCATATTTCTCAATACACATTGTTACACAATTAAAATGTACACTGTATAATTTATGATGATAATTGCGGTAGAATGTAATTTTTAGTTTTCCCAAATATGCAGCACAGTGGACATCATTTCAAAGATACCAGATAGATATTTGTCAAATTAATCAACTAATTATGGAAGTACCATTTTGGGATGATGTTTAAGAAGGGGAGCTCTGTTTGCCTAGTGTGTTAAGAAGTTACACTGCCACCCCAAAGGCAGGTGGTTTGAATCCATCTGCTACTCTGACAAAAATCTCCTTCCAGAAAATTTACAGTCTCTGAAAACTCACTGGAGTGTCAGCTATGAGTCAGTTCTGATTTGATGACATATAACAACAATAATTTAGAAATGAATATGCTTTGTGAATGTTTTTATTCCATTTAAGTGGGCTCTGAAAGTTAGTTTCTGAAGCAGTCACAAGTTCCATTCATGTTAGGCCACTCTCTACGTGAATAGTTAACTTGGTTGCCTCTGCCAGCCTCCAAACTGTTGACAATTTTTGTTTGGAATGAAGAACTCTCAGTCCCAGTCCTCATCATTGCACCACCTTGCTTCCACAAAAACATTTTGCCTCCTGTTTTGTGTATTTAAAAGACTACAGTCTTGTCTTGAATTTCTGAGTATTATGAACACCTTAGGGAAATCTGATTCTAGAGATAATCTACTCAACAGTAGCATTTCCATTTGTTTCTATTGAGTTTTGTCAATTCCGAATCCCAGATACCTTTGTATTCCAGTCCATTGACTAGAGCCTCCCAGCCAGACGTTGAGGCATCTGTTTCTATAGTCTCTGGAACTGAGAGAGATAAATAAGAATGTGGGGGAATTATCTGTATATTTGCTAACCACCAATTTAGATCTAAATAGACTCCCTCTGTTAGGAAGACTAATGAATTCCAATTCTCTGAAATATCCTTTGCTTTTAACAAGCAAGATGGAAGGTATCTGGGAAAAAAAATAGAGAGAGAGAAAGAGATACACAGAAGGAAGAGCTGTGAATAATGCCACCAGAGAACCAATTATGTTCACCAGCTGGCATTGAGAAACTTGTTTCCTTTGACAAAAAAAATAGGACGAGTTTTAGCCGCAAACTCCTTTCTGACATTGTGTTCTTTTAGGACTGAATGACGATTCTGCCCAGCCACCCCCACAATATATTAGAGAAAAAAAAAAACCAAAACCTTTAATATCATTGTTCCGTGTAATATGACAGGATACAGGGAAGTAGGAGAAGAACAAGCAAAAGCAGTTAATAAAACCCCTCTAGAGACAATGAGAATGAAAAGGAAACATTAAACCATGAAGACCCTCTTCCCAGTTACACACACATAGTCTGTAAGATATATTTATAACTTGGAAAGGCAAAGATACAGTAACTGGTATGTATATTTAATAGACATAAGAAATGCAGTTCTTGTGAAAGGGTAGTTAACTGTTATATTTTCCAGTAATATAAATTACATTTTGCATTTGTTTTTGGCCTATTTGAGGAGAACCCTCATTGATTGCAACTAACACTCAAACTAGCATTTTGTGCATTACTGGGTGAGGTGGGCTGTGTTTCACCTCTCAGTTGGTAAGATTTGAAAGCAGTGGTGTCACCTTGAGTTCTGAAATCAAACCAATGTGGTCGAGTCATTTTCAACTCATGACCACCTTCTGTTTGGTTGTTGAGGCCATTAATCTTTATGAGAGAGGACTGTTTCATCTTGATTCCACAAAGCCATTGGTAGATTTGAACCACTGGCCTTAGGTAAGCAGCCCATCATTCAACCCACTCTTCTCAGTAAACCAGAAGCAAACACACCGGCATCCACTCTGTTCTAACTCCTAGCCATCCTCTGTTGGGTTGGAGGTTGCCCGTTTTTTTCTAAGGAGAACCTGATGGATTCAAACCACTGATATTCAGCTGACAAGATTCCAGTGGAACTTTTCTCATTCTGGAGTCCTTTGAGTAACTCCTACAAGCTGTTCCAACATTGTAAACACTGTTGTTTATGGAAAATTGATATCATAGTATGGAAACACAAAGGAGGTCTGAACAGTTCCTGAGCTTTGATCCTGAATCAGGGAGCAGATATGCTTTATACTTTTTGTTTCACATTTGTTTACCCTGGATTTCCCATTCCTCTTTTTTATTTCAAAGGATATAGTTTTCAGTGATGGATTATCCACAAACAGGAATGAAGAGTAAGAATTAGAGATATCGTTAGTAGTTTCAGTCAGCATTCTCACCTATATATTCCCTAGAAATGTCTTCAAATATGATCTTTTTCTTTACCAATACATTTTTTTACAAGAGCCACATCAGTGAGATATAATTCCATCACAAAATTCTCTCATATATCCTATCTGCAACAGTCCATTTTAGTTTTTTCACATTGGTGGAACTATCACAACTGTCTAATTTCTGGTCATTTTAGAAGGAACCCCTTACTCATTAGGAGTCACATCCATCAACTCTTTCCCCTCACTCTCCAAGTTCTAGGCAAGCTGTGTTGTTGTTATGTGCCATTGAGTCACTTGCGACTCATAGCAACTCTATGTACAAGAGCTCTAAATGCCATTCTATTCTGTGCCAACCTAGCCATCTCAAATGCACTCAGTCCCACCACTCCAGTCACAGAATCGACCATCTCATCAAAGGTCTTCCTCTCCTGCGCCGTCCCTCCACTCTGCCAAACATGATGTCCCTCTCCAAGGACCAGACCCTCCTTGCAACATGCCCAAAGTATGTCAGATGAAGCTTCAGCATCCTTGACTCCAAGGAGCTTTCCGGCTTCACCTTCTCCAGGACAAACCTATTTGTTCTCCTAGCAGTCCATGGTATATTCAACACTCTTCTCCAGCACCACAGATCAAAGACATCAATTCTCATTCTATCATCCTATTCACTGTCCAACTCTCTGACGCATAGCACGTAATTGTGAAGACTATAGCCCGGATCAGGCACA
>NW_006399843.1:5651375-5653336 GCF_000299155.1 Elephantulus edwardii
GGCCCTTTTGATTTTCTGACTCCAGCTCTCTGCACATTTCATTATAGTATCTTGTTTTATTGTCCTGGTCTGCCTTTTGAAATTTTCTGTTCAGCTCTTTGATTTCTTGGTTTCTTCCTTTAGCTTTGGCTTCTCGGTGCTCTAATGCAATACTCAGAGTCTCATCTGATGACCAAGTAGTCATATATTTTCTATTTCTGTGAATTTGCCTCATCTGGATGTTTTCTATAAATTGAGTTATATTTA
Source organism: Elephantulus edwardii (assembly GCF_000299155.1). Classification (NCBI taxonomy): domain Eukaryota; kingdom Metazoa; phylum Chordata; class Mammalia; order Macroscelidea; family Macroscelididae; genus Elephantulus; species Elephantulus edwardii. The sequence goes on from NW_006399843.1 coordinate 5,651,622, forward strand.
TGTGGCCTTTTGTGATTGACTTCTTTTACTTAGCATAATGTTTTTAAAACCTATCCATCTTTATAGCACATATCAATATTTTATTATTGTTGTTCGTGAATAACATTTTGTTCTCTGAATAGACCACATTTTGTCTATATATCTATTGGCTGATGGACATATGAATTGTTTCTACTTTGTGGCTATTATGTATAATGTTACTATGGGAAGTCCTGCATAAGTTTTTATGAGGACATGTCTTTTCATCTCTTTAGGGTATGTGCTTAAGAGTGGACTTGCTAGATTAATAAGAATAAAAGAGGAAACACTGATGCCTCTGAGCTGTGGTGCTGGAGAAGTGTATTGAACATACCATGGACTGCAAAGGGAACAAACAGATATGTCCTAGAGAGGGCCAAACCAGGTTGCTCCCTGGAGGCAAGGATTTTGAAACTCCATCTCATATACTTTTGGTCATGTTGCCAGGAGGGACCAGTCCAAGGACATCATGCTTGGAAGCATGAAGGGACAGTACAAGAGAGAAAAACCCTGAATGAAATGGATTGACATAGTGACTGTGGTAATGGGGTCAGATGTGTCAGAGACAGTCTGGCTCAGGATAGGAAAAGGTTCAGAGCCATTGTTCATAGAGTCGCTAGAAATTTTAGCTGACTCAGCACATAACAACAACAATGAGAATTCTATGTTTGACTTTTTGAGGAGATATCAGACTTTCCAAGGAGATTGTACCATTTTGTTTCAACTTCTCTACATATTTGACAGCACTTGTCACTTTCTTCTTTACTCTAGTCATCACAGCAGAAATGAAGTGGTTTATGCTTGGGGTTTGAGAATCATCTTCCTAATAACTAAAGATGGTGATCATTTTCATGTACTTAATGGACAATATATATGTCTTTGGAAAAATTAAAGTAAATTCAAGTCCTTTGTGTTTTAATTGAGTTATCTCTGTACTGTTAAGTTTTAAGAGTTCTTTATACACTCTGGATACAAGCCCATGTTACATACATTATTTGGAAACATTTTCTTTCATTCCATAGTTTGTGTTTTCACTGTCTTGGTAGAGTTCTTCAAAGCACATTAAGTTATTAATTTTGATGATATCTCATTTATTTTGTCTTTTGTTGCTCATGTTTTTTATGTCCTATCTAAGAAACCATTGCCTAATTAAAAGTCATGATGGTTTACTCCCATGATTTCTTCTAAGAATATTATACTTTTAGCTTTTACATTTAAGTGTATGATCCATTTTGAGTGAGTGTCTGTACATGGTATAATGTGTCCCTTTTCTTTTAATTCTTAAGAACAATCTCATTTAAAATAGTCCTCATAAAGTTTGACATGTTACAAAAAACTGGTGGGGAGGTTTTTGTTTTATTTGAAATTATTTCTTTTTATACACCTTAACCCACACATACATACACACACACTGACACACTGATTCATTATGGACATAAGAAGCTACATCTAATATGTTGCTGTTGTTAAGTGCCGTCGAGTCACAGTCAACTCATAGCGACCCTATGAAAGAGAGTACAATCTCCTTGGAAAGTCTAATATCTCCTCAAAAAGTTAAACATAGAATTCTCATTGTTGTTGTTATGTGCTAATTGAGTCAGCTAAAACTCCTAGCCACTCTATGAACAACGGCTCTGAACCTTTTCCTATCCTGAGCCAGACTGTCTCTGACACATCTGACCCCATTACCACAGTCA
>NW_006399843.1:5654011-5664652 GCF_000299155.1 Elephantulus edwardii
TAATACATAATAAGATATATGTCATTGCTTTCTATCCATCTAATATATCATCCAAAAAATATACATTTGCATCATTCATTCTTTTTGATAAGCAGGGGAATCTGAGCATGGGGTAACTTGACAGAAATGGCTGCCAACAGTAGTTGAGATGATGCTCATTGAAAGATTATGAATAATATCTTGATTACAAATAAAAACTTGGTATCATTTTTTTTATCCCAGAATTGGGTAAGACTTCATATAATTTTTCAGTCTGATTAATGACAGAGTAACTAATTAGAATGTTAAGAGACTAGAAAATCATTCCAGATGTCAAGCGCAGTCAAAGTGCCATTTTGTCATAGATAATACAGCAGTGCTCATAGCGACAGGTGTGAATAATAAACAGGAGCTGAGAATACTCAGGAAGAGTCAAGGTAATGAGTCTTAAATCAGGATTATTTGGTTAAATGTTATTTTCTTCCCCTGAATTATCATACTGTCAAATTGGCCTTTGATTTATTGACATTCTAAGAATTGGTGTGGGTTTTCTCTCTGCAGGATGCACAGAATCAAAAATTAAAGACAAGCATATGGTACCGAGAGGTGAGTAAATATGTCTCCTTTGTGCATGCTGGACTCCTGATTTGAATCAGTTAAAAATTACTTAGTTACTCTAAGAAACAGATGTCCATAGTGTTGCTGTGAGTCATGGTCAGCTCAACAGCAGATAACAACAACAACAGAATAGATTTTATCTGTGTATTGTAGTGCTACACATCTTACATGAGTAGTAATAAAATTATTAACATTCTTACTACACAAGTTTACTAGGATATATTAAAGATCTATGCCTATTGTTTCTGGTTAGGATACCATCTTCAGGAATAACATGAAAGTCTTTTCTCCTCACTAACACATTACCAATGGAATGATCAATCAAGTTGCTAATTTCTCTTCAGTTCATTGATGACACTGCCATTGCCCCTTTATGACACACATCCTTTTTGGCTGCTCTTGACAGGTTTGGAATGATGAGTTTTTATCCTGGAACACCAGTGTGTTTGATGAGATTAGAGAGATCTCCTTACCTCTAAGTGCCATCTGGGCCCCTGATATCATCATTAATGAATTGTAAGTGTCCTGGGTGGATTCCTGTGGGGTTTACATTGCTTTCAAATTCTCAAGTCACCAACTGTAGTCTACTGACAGTCAATGTTGCTATCTTTTGTTTGCTTCTCTTTGAACTTGTTTCTGAAACAAAACTTTTGTTTCTGAACCATAAAACCAACAAACTTTGGGGGGAAATGAAGGAGTGATATACCATGAGCATCTACAGACACTTGAGGTTACCTATGCCTTGTTGTTGTGTGCTGTACAGTTGGAACCAACCCATAGCTGACCCTCCAATGGGTTTCCAGAGGCAGTTAATCACACAGGAGGAGATTGCCCATCTTTCTTCCTTGGAGTAGCTGATGGTCTCGAACCACATGCCTTTTGGATGACAGCTCAGCTTCTTGCCACCTATAGATTAGTCTAGGTTATAATGATATTAAGTGAGTAAACTTGCTGTCAACGTCAATCCCCATCTTTGACATGGCTAATCATTTCACAGGAAGTGCAGTTATACCTCTGAAGTGTTAGAGTAGGCTTTGGAGTCATGATCCCTGCCATCTCATAGTATGTTCTGCTTATGGTGTGAAATGATTGGTGACTTCTCTGTAACAACAAGTTTCTTTTCTTTACTATAGCGTGGACATTGAAAGCTCACCTGACTTTCCCTATGTGTATGTGAACTCATCTGGGACCATTAGGAACACTAAGCTCATCCAGGTGGTGTCTGCATGCAATTTAGAGACATATGCGTTCCCATTTGACATCCAGAATTGCAGCCTAACCTTCAGCAGCATTCTACACACAGGTGAGCCATGAGAGACCAGGCTGCTAATCAAAGCACACCTATGCAGGGTAGGTGCACACAGGTAAAATTGTATTACACTATCTATCAAGTCTATTTTATTTTTCCCCATAATTGACTTTTTAGAAAACCTAAACCTCTTTTTGCAGCTATTTAGTTTCTCCCATAAATCAGACCAAATAAAATGTTGTGTACAGATATATGGCCCATTACTGCTGTTGATTTGAGAATGTATTCGGCTCCCCTGCCATTGAGAATGTTACAGAAGTCATAGCACCAATTCCATCATTTTATGGATAGTTGAATCCAAACCCTAAATCCAGAGGGTTTTGTTGTATTTGGTGTTTGTTTTTTTTTTAATTATAGCAAGAAAGATTTCTACCCCTTTCCTGCCTTCATTCCACATGGCTGTACTGAACCCAATCCAAGGAAGACTGCAGGGGGGGGGGCAGGGGTGGAAGTGAAAGGAAGGATTCATATTATTGAATTGGAAAAGTGGATTGGCCTTTTTCTTTCCATGGAACTAAGTAGTTTCTGTTGTTTACAGTGGAAGATGTCGATTTGGCCTTCCTGAGGAGCAGAGAGGACATGGAGCATGACAAAAAGTCATTTCTGAATGACAGTGAGTGGGAACTTCTTTCAGTGTCCTCAACATACAACATCCTGCAGAGCAGCGCTGGAGATTTTGCCCAGATTCAGTTCAATGTAAGTTCTTCCCCTTCTTGTCCCCGTGGCTCCTGTCTCTGCCATCTGCTGAGGAGTCTCAGCTCTGTTGCATATACTCACTCTTTAGTGCACATGTGTAGCTGATGCACGTAGCTCTGGGCATCTGCCTGCACTCCAGCACCTTTGCCACAGGTCAGGTATCCTACTCTAGTTTTTTCACAAGTGTACATGAAGAGAGTAGCTTCAAGACACACCAAGTGCAAGAAGCTGAGACCTGGGTCACCCACCTCAGCAACTCAACCTAGCTCATTGCCAATGAATCAGAACTGACTCATAGCTGGCCCTCCACTAGATTTTCAGCAGCTATAAATTGAATGAAAAGAGATTGCTCATCTTTCTTCCCTGGAGAAGCTGGTGGATTTGAACCCCCACCTTTGAGTTGGCAATACGATGCCCTATCCATTAGCCCAACCAGGGATCCTCAAATCTTCTCAACATACACTAGCATCTGCCTTTCCAATTGCTACTGAAAAACAAACAAACAAACACCTTCTCTCTTCACTTTATGGGGGGAAAAAAACCAACATGAGAAGCATATCTTATTAACACTATGGTTTCATTTTTATTGTTAATTATTAATTCCAGATACAGGTAGGGAGCTCTGGTAGCCTACTGACAAGAAGCTGCGCTGCAATCCCAAAGGCATCAGTTCAAGGCCACCAACTGCTGCGCAGGACAAGGATGGGCAAGCTCCTCCTGTGCGATTAACTGCCTCTGAAAACGCACAGGAAGGTCAGCTGTGGGTCAGTTCAAATTCTACAGCAAACAAGAATCACAAATGCAAGTACATCAAATTATAAAAGGGATTAACACTTGCAGGCATTAACCAATAAATTGGTTACAGGAAACCTCAGACACCACTGGTGGTTTCTGGAACTGAGAGAACAGCAAGCGTGAGAGGACGTGAAGCCACACTTCTCAGATATTCCATTGAGACGTGGAGCACTGCTTCACAGGGGAGCGTGTCCAGCAGGGGCTCCAGAGTGCAATGGTAACTGAGAACAAGGCTGCTACTCTGTGATCCAGAGGTGGCGGTCCTGACACACAGGCTACAGCGAGTCACACAGCCCACAGACCAGCGTCCTTAGTATTTGAAAGTGAGCTTTTTATCTGTGCACAAAGTTGGCTAATGGTGCTAGTTATGGAGGCCTTAACACCAGGTAACAGGTCCACCTGGAAAACAGAGATAGCAGGAAGATACTGACTACACAGTAGATTACTCCTTTTGGAAATCAAGCACTTTTGGATGCTGTTGCGGGGTCCTCTCAGGTCTGCTCTTATTCAAATAGACTTTATGCATGGTAAACCAAAACCCTGCCTTGTCCTATGCCATGCTCACAATCTCTGCCTTGAGTAAGCCGTGTATAAGCTCTCACGGTGCCAGGGTGCCACATCAGTAAACAGGAGGCCTTCATTGGGGCAAAGCTTTACTCCAACGACATCATCAATGGAGGCGCTCCTTTGTGGAGTTATTCTTTTCCCGGTTGTGTTTTGAGTGCTTTCCAATATGAAAGCACTCCATCTTCCAGGAGTCAGCAAATGCTCCATGACTCTTCAATGGTCCAGCATATCAGAAGTGGGTGGTTGGCCAGGCTTGCTTTCTGGTCTTAGTCTGGAAGCTCAACTGGAACCTGCCCTCCATGGGGGACCGTGCTAGCATGTGAAATACCAGTAGTGGGGCTTCCAGACTCACAGCAACACACAAGCCATCACAGGACAACAAACTGGCAGAGGAGTGGAGGCCTTTTTGAATAAGAAAGCAAATGCAGACTAGCAGGTATGGTGGTTACTACGGATAATCCTATCCAAGGGAGAGAGGAAGAAACTATTATCAAGAGCACGAAGCTCTTCCTTTAGGTGTTATGTGCCATCTTCTAGCCAAGTTGAGCAAATATCTTGTGAAATCAGAGATCTCTCTGACACAGTTGATTGGAAGGTGACTAATGAATAACGCTCGATATAATCTTCACAATTACTTGCTTTGTGTCGGAAAGCTGGACAATGGCTAGAGATGATGGAAGGAGAATTGATGCTTTTGAGTTGTGGTGCTGGAGAACAGTATTGGATATACCATATTGGACTGTCAGAAGAATGAACAGTTTTATCCTGGAGAGGGTGAAGCCAGGCTGTTTCTCTGAGTCAAGGATTCTGAAGCTTCGTCTGACATACTTTGGACATGTTGCACGGAGGGACCAGTCCTTGGAGAGGGATGTCATGCTCAGGAGGGTGAAGGTACAGCTGAAGAGAGGAAGACCTTCAATGAGATGAATTGATTCAGTGACTGGGATGATGGGGCTAGGTATGTCAGAGACAATAAGGTTGGTAAAGGATCGAGCAGATTTCAGGGCTGTTGTACATAGGGTCGCTATGAGTTTCAGGCAACTTGATGGCACATGACAACAACATTAAGTAACTGCTGCTCCTGCTTCCTCCTGGTGGAGTCTGGGGCCCTGCCTAGGATTCGGCATTGTTTTCTAGTGAAGCTTGTGCTGTGGACTGTTTGTCCACTCCCCCCCACCCCCAAACTGAAGGAAAGAGAGGGGGAAAAGAGAAAGCTTTTTTAATTTCAATGAGTTTCTTGGCTCAGAGTAAACACCTCATTAATTTTAAAGATATCAGCCTGCAAACATTATTAATGCAGCTCGAATAATGGAGAGCATTAAAGGGAAATGTGAAGGAGGAGCACAGGCAAGGTGGAGCGTAGTCAACCTACCAAGCACTCCTGAGACGCTGCACACATCATTACCTACACTGCACGGAGGAGGCAAACAAAGGCAAGAGAGGGGCAGGGAGATGGGTGTGAACAACACACACACACATGCACACCCATGGTCTCATTCCTTTGCTCTCTTCACCTCTCCATTTCCAGCACTTATGAGCTTCTTCCCACTTGTGGCATGTACACCAAGAGCGCTGGAGGCAGGGGCAGAGGTGAAGAAAGGTTCTTCTGGCTCTTCCCTTTGCCCTTGGGCTGAGGCAGGCTTCCACTCTGGCTCCCAGGAACAGAGTAGACACAGGATGCTGAGGAAAGTCTCAGTTCGCGCTTGGCAGAGTGGGACGCCAACTCAGAAGGAATTCTGCAATTCTAGAAAGACTTCAAGTAGATTGGGAGTCTCTCACAGTTTACAGTCTCGCTGCCTCTCCACGCCTCCCCATTCCTGCCATGTGCCCCGGGGTTCAGCTCACTACTCATTTTACTCCATTCGGGACATCAAGCTATGAAATAGCAACTGAGGCACTGGCACTCAGGTGTCCTTCAATAGCCCTTGGACAGTGATGTGAGAACTAAAACCAATCCCATGACATCTCTGGACCTGCCAGCAAAGGACCATCTCTCTCGGAATCTGGTACCCTAGTCTAGGCTGCACAGCAGGGGGTGGGGATAGGTGGGGCCTGCAGGGCGGATGTTGATCTATTCCGCACACATAGTCACCTGGAGCCTGATGTACACTGCTGCCATTTCCACTAAATAAGATGCTCCAGATGCCCTGCTAGCTCCAGCTGATGTGCAATCATATCTGCCGGCTCTAGGACACGTATTGTTTATCGGAGGGCTCAGCTGACGATTCAGTCGGGCTGCGTGCTCCAGGGGGCCCTTGGGAAAGGCGATTCTCCCTACAAGGAGGTCTGTGTGCAGCCTGGGACCCCATCCAGCAGCCATGGGAGGGGAGATTTCCTCCAGTACATTATTGGAGGTACTGGTTCCCAGAAACAGCAGGGCAGGTGTTCAATTTTTTTATGGCAGTGTTGGAGGTTTTTGTTTTTATTTTGTTATTTTTTTTTAAAGTAGGAGGCTAGAATGAGAAGCGGTAAAAACAAAATAGAGTACTCAGCGTTGGGTGAAAAGAATTGACAGATGTAATAACTAAACTGAGCCCAACCACAGAAATCCTCAGAATGACTGAAGGATTCATTGAGGCCAGGCCTGGGCCCACAGGAGACTCTAAGGAGGATGTCCAGCTGTCTTCTTCTGTTGCGACTTTTCTGTCTAAAATAGGGTAAAACAGTTTTGTCAAAACTCTCAGTGAATGTGGCTCATGAACTTGATAGGGGTCATCCTGAGTGCTACCAGATTAAAAGAGAGAAAAGAAGACAAGAGAGGAGAAAGAGGGAGGGAGAAAGAGCCTTCACAATCATTCTAGGGTCACTCAAGTTCTCCTGGAATCACAGGCTGTCTGCTAACTCAGCCCAACTCACAGTTAAGACCCAAACAGCGCTTACTTGGATGCAAGGATCTTATTTTATTGGCAGTAACTTTCACATCCTTTCTGAATTGGGAATGTTGGGAGGGGCTTGGGAGAGGAGGAAACTGGGCTTCTGTATGAAGCGTGCGTCTGGGCGTCAAAATTCCAGCTATGTTATAAAGACGGTCATGCAAAATTGAGTACTGGTGGGGTCTACCATCAAGGAGGTGATTAGAGGCTGACCCTGGGGCCTATCCCATCTCCAAGGAGCTCTCCACACACACACTCCGAATTAGATTGATCTCTTTCATTAACATCAATAGGCTCCAAATACCTTTGTGTACTTATTATTACCTGGCTTTAATGGATAATGAAATTGTGGCATAATATTGCTAACACCTGAAGGGTGTCTAATGGAGAACACGGACCTGAAACTAAAGTGTTTTTTTCTTCCCTTTCTGGGGAATTTAAAGGCACCAGCTCCTTCAGTCCGTTAGAAAGGATGAGCTCCAAGTAGGGACAGGTCTGCAGAGAGGAGTCTCATCACACTGGTGACATCCCTTTGCCCCCGCAGAAGCAAGGGTTACTGTTTCAAGCACGGCTATAGGGAGTTAGCCCTTGGAAGGAATGGACTCTATAAAGTAGTTCCCATTTGGGCCAATGTCACATTTCTCATCTTATTAAATCTGAAAGAAACATTAATAACAAACATCAGTACAATTCAGCCAGTGCTGGATTAACCAACAAACAAGGTAAGTCTAGTTAGGAAACATTCTCACATTTCCCACCACCTTGTCAATGATCCTGTTTCTAGATAAGGCTGGCATTTGTCTGTCCCCTTCCAAACACAGTAGCACCAATGCCTCTTTTCACATTTATGGACTCTCACAGGGATGGCGTATGAGTAAGCAATGTAAACACCTCTCTTACTTTCTATTCTGTACTGAACCATTCAACATGCTTTTCAGTAACATGTGAAAGGTTCACTATGAGTTAGTAAGCTAGCACAAGTAAACTCAAGCTTATCCTGCTTATTCGATAATGTGCCTCAGAGTTGAGGAAACATCTTTTGTGCTCTTATGTGTCAGGATCAGTGGCAAACACTGAGATAAGGAAGGCGAATGAAGCAAAGTTCTTGGTATCTCTCAGGAACCCCCGGATATGCATGGGGTGTAGCAACAACCACACATTGGTTAGGCACTAGTGCTAGGTCAGGGACGATTTTTAAGAGCTTGTACATGTAACCAGCATATCCCTATGAGATAGGCACTCTATGTAGAGATACATATTTTTACAAATGATTGCCAAGTACAGAGTTCAGTAAGTTTGTTGAAGTTTCAGGATGCCTGACAGAGCCTGAACTTGAAATCAAGTCAATATAATTCTAGAAATCATGAATCTAAACAATTAGTCCTGAGAAACTCTTTATCATGGCAACTTATAACTAAATGTTCTGTGCCATCCACCCATAACAGTGTGTTACTGGGCAGATCTTCCAACCTTTAATCTAGTCCAGGATCCCATAAAATAAGGGAAAGGCCTGGGACTATGTCTGTTCTGGTAGCTGGTCCAACTCTGGTATCTAGGAGAGTGCCTGCTACTGTAGCCAATCAAATCTCAATTGCTGGTGTTGAATGAGATAATAAAGTGATGTGAGGACTAAATGTGATTATGAGAAGAAGAAAAAAATGTGAAAATCATGTGACAGAATTCGGTTTTTTAAGGCTGCACTGGGTTTGTAGAAGACAACTCTAGAACAGAGGAAACATCAGTCCACAGATGGTATGAACAGTTAATATGCTCAGTAGCTTACCAGAAGGTTGGCGGTTTGAGTACTCCCAGAGGCATTTTGGAGGAATCAACATTCAAGAAGTCAGCCACTGGAAACGCCACGGTGTACAGTTCTACACTGATATGCACGGCATCACTATGAGTCAGAGCCAATTTGACAGCGAGCTATAGGTAGCACTGCCCTTAATCAACCTAAAGAAAAAGTTAACTGTTTTCGTTATTCAAGAAGCAAAAACTACAGGTCAATTTGAGGAATAGAGACATCCTCATTTACAGGTGAAAGAATGAGTGAGATGATTTTTGAGAGCCTTTACAATTTTGGAAGGCAAACGTAGAAAAGGGAGAGGTCTTCTTTTAGCTATAGCAGAAGCCAATTGTCTCTTGTACTTTTTTCTTTTGTCTCTAAATCCATCTCCTACTAATGTCCAGGGAGAAATATTCTCTTGACAAGACCAGCTATATAATTTGTGGCACTCTGGTGGCCTAGTGGTAAGGAATTGTGTTACCAACCCAAAGGCACACGATTCAAACCCACCAGCTGCGCTACAGAGAAAGATGGACAGTGTGATTTACAGCATCTGAAAATCCATTGAAGGGTCACCTAAGAGTAGGTTCCAACTTGATGGTACATAACAACAATCGAAACAAAAATGCAGGATGTGAAATTTAGAAAGTATTAAGAATTTCAAAAAGGCACCAGAATAGTATTAAGCCAAGCACAGAACCCTTACAAGTGCAGAGATCTATGCAATTGTGTAGGTGGAGGATCCAAGAAGTTGACTGTGCCTCCCAACCCTTTAGTTCTTCCCACATCTTCTGGCACCTTGGGAAACATTTGATCTGACAAAAAAGACACTTTCTCTAAAACTGCAGATCCTAAGCAGCCACTATGCCCATCATTGGTTCTGTTCCTGATTTACATTCACTCTTCTCGTTCCATGCCTCATGGGCCATGGGCTCCCTGAGCACGCACTCCACATCAGCCTCTGAGAGGCATCATCTCAGCATGTGCTATTACATAGCATCTTTATTTAAAGAGCACAACCACTCTCAATTGCACCCAGGATGTTTGGGGAGGCAAAAGCAAACCACCAGAAAAGAAGGACAATTGAGCCATGACTAGGTTGAGTTCCCCATTATTTAAACCGGCTGATATTTAGGGCATCTGTCCCCTTGGCTTCAAGAGGAGTCTCTTCCCATTGAGCCAACATGCCTACTTGTACTTTTTTGAGGAGAATTTAGTTCTTATACTTCTTCTTTTTCATGTTATATTCATTATGAAATCTCTAGAGGGTCTTTCCACTTCTCCACTTCCAGAGGTAGCAGGCATGGCCACCCTCACTGCCTCTTCAAACCAGATCACCTACAGCTAGATGGGCCTTAAATACCTACATCCAAGTGGACTTAAAAACTCTGCTCCTTTCTTACAACCCCATTTTAGCCAGTCATCTCAGCCACAATGTGATGACAAGAGTCAGAGAGATACAGGTTGATGACAGGTACTTTGTTCATGTCTTTCTTTTGACTCCAGTGTGGGAGAAATGTGTCTTAACCGAATTATTGTGAAGTAGTAGGCGTTGCTCTCTGACTTAGATAACTGCAGCCAATCATGTATAATGTTTAAAATCAGGGAAAGTAAAACAACTATGAGATATAATCTCACCCCAGACAGAATAGCAAAATTTAACAGAACAGCAAGCAACGAATGCTGGCAAGGCTGTAGAGAAATTGGAACCCTTATTCACTGTTGGTGGGAATGTAAAAAGGTGCAACCACTGTGGAAGGCAGTATGGTGCTTTCTCAAAAAGTTGCAAATAGAGATACCTACCATTCAACCCAGCAATTCCACTACTGGGACTATACCCCAAAGAGACCATAACTGACACCCAAGCAGATATATGCACACCCATGTTTATCGCAGCTTTGTTCACAATAGCAAGGAGTTGGAAACAATCTAAGTGCCCATCAATAAACGAATGGATAGAGAAGCTGTGGTATAGTCACACAATGGAATACTATGCTGCATTGAAAAACAAGGAACTC
>NW_006399843.1:5665028-5693403 GCF_000299155.1 Elephantulus edwardii
AATAATAAATTTTAAAAAAATAAATGAAAAATCAGGAATAGTGTGTATCTGGGTGGTGTGCTTTCACCATGTTCATAGTATATGAAGAGGAATGCAGCATCAGGATTGGAGGAAGGCACATTAACAGTTGTAACACACAGATGACACAATTTTGCCTACTGAAAAGAACACTTGTCATTCTAGCTGCTGAAGATCAAAGACTAGAGCCTTCAATATGGATTACACTGCAGCATAAAGGAAAAACAGTCTGCAGGACCAAATCAAGAAACAACATCATGATAAATGGAAAACATTTAACTTTGTCAAGGATTTACTTTTACTCATGGAAGCAGCAATCAAGAAATCAAATGACATACTGCACTGAGAAAACCTGCTATAAAAGACCGTGTTGAGTATTAAAGAGCCCTTTGAGGACTAATTTGTCATGGATCAAGCCATAGTCTTTTTTGCCAACTCATGTGCATAAGAAAGCTTGAATGAGGAAGACTGGATAGGAACTGATTGATGTCTTTGAGTTGTGCTCTTGGTAAAGGATAGTGCATACACCATGGACAAAAGAACAAGCAAATCTATCTTGGCGAAGTCCAGCCACAATGCTCCTTAGAAGCAAGAATGATGAGATTTTTGCCTTATGTACTTTGGGCATGTTATTAGGAGGAACCAGACCCTAGGAAAGAATATCACTCTTGGAAAAATGGAAGGTCAAAGAAAAGAGGAAGAACCACAAGGAAATTTATTTGCAGAGTGGCTGCAATAGTGGGCACAGACAGAACAATGGTTATGTGGCTGGCAAAGCGCCAGACAGCATTTTATTCTGCTGTACTTACGGCTGCTAGAATCAGAACCAATGGGATGGCACCTAACAACGACATGCTTAATGTGAAAGACAATTACAAACTGTCGAATGGCACTAGCCTGCCAGGCTCTGCTGAGTTGGGATTTGCTCCCAGACCCAATGGTTGGGAAACTCTCATCAACAGGGTGATGTCTGGTCTTCCCCAGCCAGGCTCCTTCTCAGCATTGTCTGCTCCATCTTCTCTCAGCCTGGCCCCTGTGCTTAATCTCTGCCTCAGCTTCCTCTCTATTTTATTCTCTTCCAGAACAGGAGGCAGAGATGAATGAGAAGAATCCTGCACTAAACTCTGAGGACTAATCAAGTCAGTTGTAACTATGATATGGTGGAAAAAAACCATCATGCTTGGAATTAGGTTGGGAGAGCTCAATCTAGTTCTGCCACTTATTCAACTTGCTCACTTCATTTTAGGAACTCTTTAAAGTGGAGCTTTTACTTACCACTAAGTTGTATTGAAGATTAATAGCATCCTAGGTGTAAAAGCTTCTAGTAAGTACACTGATGTGTCAAAAGAATTCAATTCTATTGAATTGGAGAAGCAGGAGATTTCAGACAATACTTTCTCTATATCCTCCCTCAATACTACAGCAAAGGGCCCAGAATATTCATCTGTTCAGTAAAAATCTATTTAACACCCATTTTGAGATACCTCTAGTAGTGTAGTCAGTAGTGAGTTGCAATGTTAACCACAAGCAGCTCTTCTCTGGTAGTTCAAATCCACCAGGCACTTTGAAGGAGAAAGATGGACAATCTCCTCCCGTGCAATTTGCAAGCCTCTTGAAACCTTCTGGAGGGTTGACTGTGAGTAATTTCTAACTTGATAACAATGGGGTGGGGCAGGGCTTTCTCATTGCTGTTGAGTTAGAACTGAGTCATAGTTGATTTTTCCATAGACTTTCAGAGGCTGTAAATTGCATGGGAGGAAATTGCCCAACTTGATCCCATGGAGCAGCTGGAGGATTCAAACCTCCTGCCTTTGGGATGGCAGTGCAACTCTTTACCCAGTAGACCACCAGAGCTCCCTGTTGTTGTTGTTGTTGTTATGTGCCGTCGAGTCGCCTGCGACTCATAGCGACCCTATGTACAACAGCCCTAAACTCCGCTCTGTCCTGTGCCAGTCGCACTGTCTCTGACACTCCCATCCCAATTATCCCAGTCACTGAATCAATCCACCTCATAGAGGGCCTTCCTCTCCTGTGCCGTCCCTCCACCCTCCCAAGCATGATGTCCCTCTACAAGGACCGGTCTCTCCTCAAAAGTAAGTTAGATGGAGCCTCAGAATCCTTGCCTCCAAGGAGCCACCCGGTTTAACCCTCTCCAGGACAAATCTATTTGTTTTCCAAGCAGTCCATGGTATACTCAGTACTCTTCTCCAGCACCACAGCTCAAAGGCATCAGTTCTCCTTCTATCCTCCTTGGTCATTGTCCAACTCTCTGATGCATAACAGGTGATTGCGAAGACCATGGCCTGTATCAGATGCACCTTAGTCTCCAGAGAGACACCACTGCTCTTCAGCACTTTGGAGAGGTCCCTAACAGCAGACTTTCCCATGGCAATGCACCTTTTAATTTCCTGGCTGCTGGTGCCAAGACTGTTGACTATGGAGCCAAGCAAACTAAAGCTGTGTACAATCTCAATCTCTTCACCATCCATCCTGATGCTGCCGATTGGTCCAGTGGTGAGAATCTTTGTCTTCTTGACATTGAGCCTCAATCCATATTGTAGGTTGCAGTCCTTGACACTCTGCAGCAGGCACTTCAGGTCCTCCTCAGTTTCAGCAAGCAGGGTTGTGTCATCCGCATAACGCAGATTGTTGATAAATCGTCCACCAATCCTGACCCCACATTTCTCCTCATAGAGCCCAGCCTCCCGGATAATCTGTTCTGCATATAGGTTGAAAAGGTATGGAGATAGGATGCATCCCTGGCATACGCCCTTCCCAATTTTAAGCCATGCAGTGTTCCCTTGCTCTGTTCTGACGACTGCCTCCTGGTCCAAGTATAAGTTTCGCATTAGAACAATCAAGTGTTCTGGGATTCCCATTCTTCTCAGAGTCAGCCACAGTTTGTTATGATCTACACAATCAAATGCCTTTGCATAGTCAATGAAACACAGATAGACATTCCTCTGGTGTTCCCTGCTCCCTAGCAATGAGAATAAGGTATTTTGATTCCTGTGGAGGATTTTTTAAAAAGTTCTTTTTCTTACAATTAAGGGATCCACAATCTAGTGTTTGAAAGAGAACCTGTCATTCTCTAGTTTCTTCTCTAACTTTCCAGAGAAGCTCTGTGTGAAAAGGAGCAGCGATGATAACAGTAATGCTATGAGCCTCAACATCCAAGCCGCAAAGACCTCTCAGCAGTTTTGAATGCCCAGTGGTGCTGCAGAGGGAATGGTGTACCTTTTGTGAACTCCTCCAGGCCCACTTTCCATCTCCTCCCTGGTCTGAAGACCCAAACTGTGTGACCTGCAGGAATAGTATGAGCTCTGATTGTGTTTGGTCATTAGAGACTGGAGGGATAACAGGGGAGAGTGAAGAGAACAAGTGGGCACCTCTCCCTCCCTTTTCCGCCCTGTGGCATCATTTTCAGGGCAGCTGAATCTAGAGACAAAGCCATAGCTCCTGTCTGTCAGCTTTCTTCACACAACTCTTGCTGCTCTCGGGCCCAGTAATGAAACCCTTCCCTTGGCTACATAAGGCTTAAAGATAGTGATGGTTGAGCCATTCCTTAAAAGCCCTGGGACATCGTACTGCCTGTGGTTTCCCTAACCCCTGGCCACATCTTGTAACTAGTCGCGTTAGTAAACTCTTCTCGAATATCCCAGATGTCTTTCTGCTCAGACCCTGACAGACACAAGTGCTAAAGCACTCACATTCCACAGAGTGGGTCAGATTAAACTGATGAAATAATAAGTCATTGATAAACCAATATGATGCACAGTAAGTGGTTTAAGAAGAAAGATTTTGGTGTAAACTGGTTTTTAACAGTTTCTTGTTTATAAGATGTGTGAAAATGGACAAGTTTTTTATTGCCTTGGAAAAGCTGTTTCCTTGTTTATGAAACGCAACACTCAGCGCTTAGAATTGTGAGGATGAAATAAGATAAACCATTTTAAAAACTTGGATCAGGGTCTGGCACGCAGCAAGTCATGAATAAATAATAACTTACATTATTGTCATTGTCAGTAGCGTCATTATCAGCTTTATGTAAATACTTACGTGATTTTTCCCCCCAATTCTCTAAACCACAATGTAACCACAAAACACATTTCTAAAGTAAACTATGTTGATCACCCACATTGTACAGAAATGTGAGGACTCCAGGGAGCATTGCTGGTCCACTGGCCGAATAGTAGTCGGTGGGTAATCTCTCTTCTCAGCAAATTCCTTGTCCCTTGTCCCCAACTAGATGGTGATTCGCAGGCGGCCGCTCGGCTACGTAGTGAGCCTTCTGATTCCCAGTATCTTCCTGATGCTTGTGGACCTGGGGAGCTTCTACCTGCCACCCAACTGTCGTGCCAGGATTGTGTTCAAGAGCAACGTGCTGGTGGGCTACACTGTCTTCAAGGTCAACATGTCCGACGAGGTGCCCAGGAGTGCAGTGAGCACCCCTCTGATTGGTAAGCCACCCTGGGTCACCTCTCACCCAGCTTCCAGTGTTGTTGTGTGGCATGTGCCGTTGAGTTGGAACCAACCCATAGCTGACCCTCCAGTGGGTTTTCAGAGGCAGTAAATCACATGGGAGGAAATTGCCCATCCTTCTCTCACTGCAGAGAAAAAAACCACGTTTTTCTTTGGGGTTGCAGTGCAGCTTTTTACCACTAGGCCACCACAGCTGTTGTCAAAGATCCAATGTCACCCTTGATGGGAAGAAAGAGAAACCTGCAGACTTCAACTAATGTCCCTTCTGGTTCCTTCTCCTAGGGATTTTCTTTACTGTCTGCATGATCTTCTTGGTCCTCAGCTTATCAAAATCCATCTTGTTGATCAATTTCCTCCATGATGAGCGGCGCAGGGAGCAGAAACAGCCCCTCTCATGCCTTCAAGGGGACACCCATGCTGATGGGACTAGAATGGACTTCAGGGCTGAGCTCGCTGGGGTAACAGGTTTGTGAGGAATATTGAAACCTCTGCCTTGTCTTGCATTCCCATCCTCACGTCAGCTTTCCTGGGTAGAGCATGAGACCACGGGCTTGTGCAAAAACTTTGAAACATTTACTTCTTAGCTCTTGTGCTGACTTTTTCATTACTTCTCATTACTAAACACTGTGTCCCCTGATTTTCCAGAAAGTCTCAATTTGGTCATGCCCTGTCCCCGTTGTTGTTGTTGTTGTTGTTAAGTGCCGTCGAGTTGCCGGCAACTCATAGCGACCCTATGAAGGAAAGTCCTCGACGCTTGGGTGCCTTTCATCCTCTCTCCAGCCTTTTATCCTCTCTCCAGAGTCCCCCTTAGCTTCTTTTCTTTTCTTTTTTCTTTTCTTTTCTCGTCTCGTCTCTTCTCTTCTCTTCTCTTCTCTTCTCTTCTCTTCCCTTCCCTTCCCTTCCCTTCCCTTCCCTTCCCTTCCCTTTCCTTTCTTTTCCTCTCCTCTCCTCTCCTCTCCTCTTCTCTTTCCAAAGTAATTGTGCCATTGACTCCAGACTAGAAGACCGCTGGTGTAGATAGACAGACAGATGGATAAAGAGGTAAAGATATAGAGCTATTTGTATAGGTTTTTATTTCATTTACTAAACATGAAAAAAAAGCATTTATCCCTACCCGTAAAACTCTGACTAAAACAAATGGGATTGACTCCATCTTAAAGGGAAAAAGAAAACAAACCAAACCAATCTCCTAGCTAGATTTGGCCTAGCTCCACCCTAGTTATAAAAAAAAAAGTGCCACCATATTCTCTAAAGATTCCCTCTACACGTCCTTGCCTTCCTTCAGCAGAGAGAAAGGGAGAGAGGCTCCAGTCCCCCCCTGATCCACAGCTCAATTTTTCCTGCAACCTTCCTTGAAGCATAAAGAAAGCTAAATTCAGTGGAAAGTTCAGATGGGCCCTAGGAGAACATGATTCACCTCGGGTGTTTTCCTCCATTATACAGACTCACCCGTTTGTCAAGAGCACCAGATCCAGTTGGGGTCCCTGAAAGAAATCTGGTCTCAGGTGCGATCCATAAGTGACAGTCTCCAGGCTCAGGAGCAAGCTGACCAACAGGAGATCCGGTGGCTGACCCTCTTGTACCGCTTTGACCGCCTGCTCTTTCGAACCTATGTCCTCGTGCTGGGCCTTTACTCGGTCACCCTGTGCTCCCTCTGGGCACTGTGGAGCACCTTGTGAAGACTGATAGTTGACGCCCGGCACCTAGGAAAGACTGTGGAGTGTGGAGGGGGGAGAAGGTGTGGGTTGAAAAGCTTTTCATGTTCATCCTTGCCTCTCCTGTTTACCTCTAGGTAGTCACACCTGATGTCTCGAGAGCAATGCATTTATAATGACAATGCAACAGTGTGTGGTATACAGTGAAAAAGAAACCTTCCTCCTTGTTCCACTCCTTATCCTCAAAGTAATCACTGTCAGCCATCTCTTTTGTCTCCTTTCAGAAAATGTCTAGGCACCAAAACCATTTTCTTTCACTGGTTAACTGATTCTTTGACACATACGACCCTAGGAGACAGAGTGGAACCATCCCAAAGGGCTTCCAAGGCTGTAATACTTATGTACGCAAACGGGCCTGACTTTTTCCTGGGGAGCAGCTTGTGAATTCTGCCTGCTGACCTTTTGACCCACAGGAAATCACTTAACCACAATGCCTCCAGGGTCCCTGTCACACACACACACACACACACACACACACACACACGTGCACACGTGATCATCTCCCAGTTCCATTTTGTCCATTCATTTGTTCAGTTTAGAGAGTCAGTCAACAATAAAAATGTGACCAGGCTTGATGTCAAACATAGTCTCTCTCTCTCATTCTTCTCTCTGCCACTGAGTCAGAACCTACTCACAGCTGACCCTCCATTGAGTTTCTGAAGCTGTGCATTTGAATAACTAGAGTTTGGTCAACAAAGGCTGACCTAGAGAGGCCAACCTTAGGGTAAGCCGTGAACTCCCTATGGATTACACCACCAGAGCTCCCTTAGGAAATACAAAGAGAAGTGGATCACATATCTTCTTTACAGAAGGCAAAATCCTCACTATCTCTATGCACTTCTGAAATGCGTGCTCCCACTCTCTCAGCTGAAGCCACTATCTCCATCTCCTCTCACACTTCTGAAACAGGGTATTATTTTTAGAGGAGATTCAGGTGCCAAGCCTTGCAAGCCCGGTTGAACACGACATTTAGAAAGTATGAGAGACTGCCTGGGAGATAGACATAACACGCAGTTCTTGGATTCAAGGTATTTCTCCTTGACTATCCCACTGTGTCCTTCACTTTCCAATCATGCACGTGGTCTCTTGCCCAGAATAGGAGACTCCTGGTCACCTGGCACTTGGGAAAATCAACTTCAGGCTCATCGTGTTCAGTGCTAGAGTCATCTCCAAAATCTGTATTGATCAGTCTTTATTCCTATAGTCTCATAACCTGAATCCCAATAATAACTTGATCAAATATACTTTTGAAATTGATTGATAAAAATTTCTTTGGCATACAAAAGCTAGAAAGTAAAATATGGGATTGTCAATTAAAAAAAATACAACCTTCGTGTTATTTCAAGATTTAATTAGTTAACTAATTCAATACCAGGAAACTCTGGTGGCCTAGTGGTATGAAGCTGTGCTGAAATCCCAAAGGTACACAGTTCAAATGCACCAGTTGCAATAACTATTGCAGGGAAACTCATTCTAACTCACTGAAGATTTGGACACATTTCTAGTTTATAAGTCTGAGGGACAAAATCTACCTGAGCCCTGATCCCAGGGCCCTCTGTATCCCTCTACCGTCTGTTCAGAGGGGCCAGCAGGAGGTCAGAGGAAGAAGCCCATAGCAGGCTGAGGGGTAATCATCCCTCCTGACACTGCTGGCAGAGAACACAAGAATCCAATGCTGTTTGCTTCAAACTTTTTAAGCTCTAAAATTTCCTTAAAAAAAAATCTGCCTCCCTCCACCCCTCCCAAGAAAAAGAATTTAAATTCAAACAGCCTTTACCTGCATCCTATCTCTCATTACCTCCCAGTTAGTGCTCAACGTCAATTGTCCATGAAATTCCACTGCTGCTGTTAATGAAATGGGGAACATAAGAAGTTTGTGAACAGGAAGTGTCCAGGCAAACTCTACCTGTTACCTTCTTCACTTCCTACCTTCTGCCACTGGCATCTTCTGCCTTGACCTCCTCAGCAAGCCCCCGTCTTCCCCTACTTCCCCAGTTATTAAAGGATGCAAAGGCCTTCCGTGAACTTATCGTGGTGATTTCTCCCTCCTTTCCTATCACGTTTAGGAGAAAACACTAGATAAAGAAAGAGTCAGAGATCTGACTGTGTTCTGGTTCCATCACTTTTGCCTGGGGATCCAGGGCTTGACTTCTCAGAGCTTGAATGTACATTACTTGATATTGGGATTACTTATGTTTACACTAATCACTGAGTTATGGAAATAATGTATGTAAAAGCACTCTGGAAAGTAAATCTATCACATAATAAAGCTATCATCTACTTGCTATCTACAAACCAACGAGTCTTGGGTCTTTGGTATGAGGTCTAGTCACTGGCTTCTGTGCTTCCCAGCAGGATACTTCCTGGGTTGAAAGGACTGTAAACCCCTTAGTTCCTGCTTGTTAGAGCCTTGAGCAGGAGAGGCAGCCAAAAGAGCTCCCGGCCTTACTTCCCACAGAGTTCGTTTTCATGCCCTTCCAAAGAACAGCACCCAGATTCTTCAAGTGAGACCCTAAGAAGCCCCTTCTGGAGTAACGTCTGTCCACTAAGCTGGCTTCACCGTGGACACCGTGCTCTTCAGAGCGTCCTAAGTGGTTCTGAAGTAACTGGCCTTATGAGGGGAAGGCACTGTAGGCCTCCTTGGGGAGCAGCCTCCCCCTGGAGGGGAGGGGAAATTGGAATGACAGAAGTCCTTACTTAGCAGAGCAGCTTTAGCTCAGCCCCTCCACTTGTTTAGAAATGTCATTATTCCTGTTACAGAGAGGAAGGAAACTGAGGAACAGAGCAAAAATGTGATTTTCCCAGCTGTGAATGCTCCGAACCATCTGCTCTTCTCCAGACCTCAAGGTAGCTTTGGTGCTCATCAGGAAATCACAGCTCCCCTTGCAGGGACTTTTAGAATAGAATGACTTAAGCACAGCCCCAGGCTTGCCAGGCAGCTCTCCCCTCATCACGGGAATCTTTTTATCTTTGAAGCACCTCTAGGATGTTTTCTTGCAAGTTCTCAGCCTTTTGTGTTGCTGATAATTAGGTGGAGGAGGCTCCCTGGACCCGTCTCCTCCTCAGAAGTGCCCACTACCTTCTCCAGTTGTCTTCAAGGACTGGGGCTATTGTGCAGGGTGAAGCTGAGCTTCTCACCCTTTAAATCTCCATGACAAGGCAAGTTTCCCAGGCTGTCTGCATGAGCCAGACCAGAAAGCAAACCACAGAACTGCCAGAAAAGGATCTGGTGAGAAATGGGTTTCTACTAAAATTAATCTTTCAGGCATTTTCCCAGAGTTTCCCAGAACCTCTCACATCTCAGCCATCTAAATCCATATCTGCGAGTCTCTGGTTAGTGCAAATGGTTAACTCATACAACTGAAAGCATGGAAGTTTCAGCCCTACCAGCAGTGTCTTGGAAGAAAAGCCTGGAGAATTACTGAAAAATCATCCATGAAAAATGTCATAGGGTACAGTTCTACACTGATGCACACAGATTGTCATGAGTTGGAATTGACTTAATGGATCTTTGTTGTTGGGGTTTTTTTTAAAAAAGCACACACAAAAAGAACTGACACCTTTGAGTTGTGGTGTTGGAGGGGAATACTGAATATCCCATGGACTGCATAAAGAATAAGTAAAAAAAAAAAAAAAGAATAAGTCCGTTTGTCTTGGAGGAAGTTCAAACAGGGTACTCCACAGAGGCAAAGATAGTAATATCCTTTGGATATGTTATCCAGAGTGGCCAGACATCATGGGAAAAGATATCATGCAGGGAAAATGAAGGTTCAGAGAAAGGGAGAAAGATCCAGAACAAGAAGGATTGACATGGTGACTGTAACAATAGGCTTAAGTTTATCAGACATAGTGTGGATGGCATTGGAAAGGGCAAAGTTTGGATCTGATGTTTATAGGGTCTATGGGTTGTATGCAGCTTGCTCAACTCCACAATCAACACTCTTGGCACCAGCAGTCAGGAAATAAAAAAATTAATTGCATTAGGGGAAATCTGCTGTCAGGGACTTCTCCAAAATGCTAAAGAGCAATGATGTCCATCTAGAGACTAAGGCGCATCTGATTCAGGCCGTGATCTTCACAATTGCTTGCTATGCATAAGAGAACAGGGCAATGACTAAAGATGACAGAGAAATAAATACCTTTGAACTGTGGTGCTGGAGAAGATTCTTAAACATACCGTGGACTACCAAGAGAACAAACAATTTGTCTTAGAGACAGTGAAATCAAGTTTCTCCTTGGAGGTTTGGGTTTTAAGCTCTGTCTCATATACTTTGGGCACATGGCCAGGAGGGACCAGTTCTTGGAGAAGGACATCATGCTTGGAAGAGTGGAGGGACAGTGCAAGAGAGGAAAACCTGGGATGAGATGGATTGACATAGTAATTTGGAATAATGAAGGTAGGTGTGTCAGAGACAGTGACAATAAGACAGACTTCAGAGCTATTGTACACAGGGTCGCTAGGAGTCACAGGCGACTCAATGGCACATACAACAGCAACATGAGTCATAGTTAACCTGATGGCAACCTAACAACAACAACAGCTGAAGGTAAGATTAGTAGAAATTGGTAGAGTTTAAGTTTTCACCCTTTCTTCTGACTCTGAGGCTTCCAGAATGCTTGAGCACTAGAGTTTTAAGGTAAAGAGTTCCTCTGCCAGTCCCCATGGATGATCACCCCAAAGCAGATACCCAGTTCCCCAAGTTCCCTCCTGGGAGCTGGTGCCTCTCATCTGCATCGAGGGCCCTGCCTCTGTCACTTCTCAGTGTATCCTGCTCCAGGCTTGGATTCTGTCTCAGCAGCCAGCACCTCCAGTCCTGTTATTTACCTGCTGAGACAGGGAGGGCTTACTAATTAGCTGAGCAACAGCATGGAAGGTTTTATGAGCAGCTCTCCCCAGCACACTCTGGTGTCCATAATTGAAATGACCCACGCCAGTGATTAGATTAGGGGCTGAAGTGGCCCAGCACGCCACCCCCTCCCTCTCCCCTCACCTGTCGGGGAGATGATGTAGTTAAGTTTGTGCTTCATTTGGCAGAGGTCGTAAAGCAGCAATTGCATGCGAGCTTTCTGCAGGCACTGGAAGGGACTGCTGGGCAGTGGGCGGGGCTCAGGGAGGGCAAAGGCTCCAGATCTCAGGGGGCTAAGAGGCCCATTTCCACCATATCCCCTTTACCTTCTCTCTTAGACCTCACTCCAAGGAACTAGGGCCAGAGCAGGCCTGTTGGGTTGTCGGCACTCCTGGGTGCACTGGGAGAGCTCTGGCGGGAGCTATAGGAGGGGACACTGCTCACCCAACGGCCCAATCTCTCCAACATCACACCAGCAGCTGTGCTGGAGAAAGCTGGGTAAGCTCCCATTCGATTTATAGCCTCAGATGCCAAAATGAAGGGTCAATGATGGTTGAGTTAATTGGGTGCCATGGAGTCCAGAGCTGCAAGCAAATGACGTGCTGTCCTTATCCAGAGCTGTCTCCTTGTCTCCCATTCATTCTTCTTTAGACAGCTCTGGGCCCTGGTGGCCTAGTCTATAGGGCACTGAGCTTACCCAATGGCAGTACCTCCGGCAGTTCGAATCCATCAGCTACTATGTGGGAGAAAGACAATCACCTCCCATGCAATCTACAGCCTCAAAAAACCCACTGGAGCCTCAGTTGTGATGTGATGGCAGTGAGGGGATTTTTTTGAGGCATAGAGAACTCTGGTGGCCTAGTGGTAAGAAGCTGTGCTGCAGTTCCAAAGGCACTTGGTTCAAGTGCTTGCTCTGTTGGGAGAAGGATGGACAATCTCCTCTTGTGATATTTAATGCCTCTGAAAACCTGCTGGAGGGTCAACTATGGGTCAGTTCTAACTCAACAGCACACAACAACAACAACAATAACAACAGAATAAGGGATTTAGGTTGCAACTGGGGTGCTTCTCGCCACTTCTCTGTTATGATCTTGGGTTTTCATTCTACTACTCAAACACATTTTGTTTTATAACATGAATTATGATACCCACAATGTGATCGCACTTTCCCCACTTCCTCCGTGTAATTCTTATTTCCATTAATCTTTCATTCTCCCTCCATCCTGCTTAATGGACTTGCTTCTTGGGCTTGTTTTAAGGACTATCAATGTAAAATGCTTATAAAAGGGACTGGCACATGTTAAGTACTTAAATAAGTGTTGTTGCTGTTAGGTACCTCTGAATCAATTATGACTCATGGGGACCCTATGAACAGTGACAATTAACTCTATCCTATTGTATGCCATTTTAATAATTTCTGTCACATTTAAGCCCATTGTTGCAGTCACTGTATCAACCCATCTCTTACAGCATCTTCGTTCTCTCACTGACCCTTTCTCTCTACCTTTTCAAGTATGATGTCCCTTTTCAAGGACTATTCTCTGCTAGAAACATGCCCTAAGTATGTGAGATGAAGCTTCATCATCCTTGCCTCCAAGGAGCACTCTGGCTGCATTTTTTTTCCAAGCCGTATCTGTTTGTTCTTTTGTCATTCCCTGGAATATTCAGTACTCTTCTCCAACACTGATTAATTCAAAGGCATCAGTCTTCCTTCTCCAACACCTATTAATTCAAAAGCATCTGTCTTCCTTCTTCATTGTCTGACTTTCAGAGGTGTAGCAAGTGACTGAAAAGACCTGAATCAGGCACAGCTTAGACCTCAAACTAACATTACTGCTGCTCAGTATTTTAGAAAAATCCCTGACAGTGAATTTGCCCAATACAATGTATCTCCTGATCTCCTGACTACTGGTCCAAAGTGTGTTGATTGTAGGATCCAAGTCAGATGCTATTGTTGAAAATTTAAAACTTTTCTTCATCTATCATGATGTTGCTTATTGATCAAGTAGTGAGGATTTCTGTCTCCTTGATGTTGAGATATATTCCATATTGAAAGCTTTGCTTATAGTCTTTGAGAGCTGCATCAAGCATATCAAGTTCCCTCTCTTAAGTAAATAAGATTGTGTCATCTGGAGCTTCCTGACTAAATCAAGCCTGGAAGCAGGAGCGGCATCCACTTCCAAAATGGCTTGCCTCCAGAAACTCTATGTACGAACAGTGCTCAGGCTGTTCATTCATAGGGTTGCTATGAGTCGTCTACGACTCGACAGCATTAAACAACAACAACAACAAACAACATCTGCATGACACAGATTGTTGATGAATCTTCCTCTGACCCGAATGCTACATTCTTCTTCATAGACCCAGTTTCTTGAATGATGTGCTCCGCTTATAGATTGGATAGGTATGGAAAGAGGATTTAACCATGATGCACTACTTTCTTAATTTTAAACCATACAGTATTCCCTTGCTTTGTTCAGACAAGACCTTCTTGGTCTAGATGTAGGTTTAACATGAGCATAATTACATGTTCTGGGATACCCATTCTTCTCAATGTTAGAATTCAAATGCTTTTGCATAGTCAGTAAAACACGAATCGATATCTTCCGGTATTTTCTGCTTTCAACAAGGATCCATCTGACACCAGCAATGATATCCCTGGTGCCATGGCTTTGTCTAAACCCCACTTGAACTTCTTGCAGTTCTCTCTTAATGTACTCTTTTAGTAATTTTTGGATGGTCTTCAGCAATATTTTACTTGTATAAGATATTCATTATATTGCTCAATAACTTCCACATTCTATTGTATCATCTTTCTTGGGAATGAGAACAAATACAGCTCTCTTCTAGTAAGTTGGCCACACAGCTATCCTCCAAATTTCCTGGCATAGACTGGCCACATCCAGGGCCGCACCTTAGTTGAAGCATGTCAACTGGTATTCCGCCAATCCTTGGGGCCTTATCTTTTTGCTAATGCTTTCAAGGCAACTTGAACTTCTTTTTCATAATCACTGGCTCCTGCTCATATGGTACTTCCTGAAATTTTAATTTTCACTCAATTCTTTACGGTACAGTGCCTCATATATTTCTTTCCATCTTCTTTTTGATGCTTCCTGGATCATTTAATGTTTAAGTGTTACCTATTATTGTTGTAATGTATCTCACATGACACAAATGGTTACGTTTTTTACTGGTTTTGTCTGACAGTAATTCCAACCTACTCAGTAGCTTAACTGCAGAAAGATCTGGCGGTCTGCTTCCATAACCATAACAACTGCTTTTCAGTCTGTGCACAGATTTTACATAAGTACAATGGAAATAAGATAATTCAAACTCATTTTCATTAAGTCAGAACCAACGCATACGTGCCTTTCCATCAGGTTTCCCAAGAGTATAAACTCCACAAGAGGATATTGTCTATGTTTCGTCCCAAGTGCTGCTGGAGGATTCAAACCAGGAGAGACATGCTCCCTTTGGTCAGCAGTGCAATTCCCCAAGGACTGTACCAGCAGAGGGCAATTAAGTGCTCTGGACTTCCCATTCTTCTCTAGGCTATCCATAACTTAGTATGGATAAATACTTTTGTATAGTACAGAAAACAGTCAAATGTCTTTGCAGAGTAAATAAAACACAAATGAAACAGAACAATTAAACACAAAAAATAGTAGCCTAGGAAGCCTAATGAGAAAATTATATTATCTTACACAGCGTCCCTATGAATTAAGGGGACATAAAAACAACAGTAACATTATTATTCTAAAAAACAATATCCCCATTTCACAAATACTAATCAATATCACTTCTATCTTCTAAAAGTGCTGGACATTTTCCCAAGTGCTTAAGGCACACTACTTCATTGAATCTTATCATTCTTTATTTCATTTGGGATGTCTGTAGGGTGTTATGCTCATAAACAAAAGGCTTTGTCTCTGGTAGTTTGAATACACCAACAACTCCTCTTGTTTCAAATTACAGCCTTGGAAACCTGATGAAAGGTCAGCTGTGAATTGGTTCAGGCCTGACAGCAGAGAGTCCAGGTTTGTTTGAGTTTACAGTTGAGGAAACCGAAGCACAGATATGAAATAAATTACTGAGTTAGCAAGTGACAAAAGTAGGATTTTCTGATCCAAGCAGATTAGGGTTCACCAGGGCCTAACAGGCACCACTGTTAGACTCAAGGACATGCTGACCCCAGAAATTGGACCTTTGATCATTATTTGTTGATACAATGTCAGTTTATTCATTTTGTCATTGGATATGAGAAAGGGCATGTTAGTTCAACTCTATAACATTCAGGGGTCATCATCATCATAAATTGTAAAGTGACTCAACATACCGTGTTCAGGTCTTGGTTTTATCTCACTACAGGGCTCTTGCGTCCAGGAAGATGACAGACTCAGAAGAGCTTTGTCAACGTTAGAGATTTGCTACTTAAAGTGTAGTCCTGGAGGCAATCTTGAAGAGCTAGATGACATGGATTCAATTCTAATTCCACCACGAATTTGACTTATGACATTGAACAGGTTACTAATTATCTAATTATTTAATAATTATTAATAATTAATTATTTACTAATACTAATGACACAACCCTGCTCTCTGATACTGAGGAGGACCTGAAGCACTTGCTGCAGAGGGTCAAGCACTGCAGCCTTCAATATGGATTGAGGTTCAATGTCAGGAAGACAAAGATTCTCACCATTGGACCAATTTGCAGCATCAAGATGGATGGCGAAGAGATTGAGATTGTTCATAGCTTTAGTTTGCTTGGCTCTACAATCAACACTCTTGGCACCAGCAGCAGAAAATTAAAAGATGTATTGCAATGGGAAAGTCTACTGTTAGGGACCTCTCTAAAGTACTCAAGAGCAACAGTGTCTTTCTGGAGACTAAGGTGCACCTGACACAGGGCATGGTCTTTGCAATCACTTGTTATGAGTCAGAGAGTTGGACAATGACTAGGGAGGACATGGTCTTTGCAATCACTTGTTATGAGTCAGAGAGTTGGACAATGACTAGGGAGGATAGAAGGAGAATTGATGCCTTTGAGCTTTGGTGTTGGAGAAGAGTATTGAGGGTACCATGGACTGCTAGGAAAACAAACAGATTCATCCTAGAGAGGGTTAAACCAGGCTGCTCCTTGGAGGCAAGGATTCTGAGGCTTTATCTGACATACTTTGGTCATGTTGTAAGGAGAGACTGGTCCTTAGAGAAGGACATCATGCTTGGAAGGGTGGAGGGCAGGCGAAGGAGAGGAAGGCCCTCTATGAGGTGGATTGATTCAGTGACTGTGGTAATCGTGATGAGTGTGTCAGAGACAGTGTGAGTGGCACAGAACAGAACAGAGTTTAGGGCAGTTGTACATAAGGTCGCTATGAGTTGCAAGCAACTCGATGGCACATAACAACAACAACAATACTAATTATTTGCTTGCTTATTTTTAATATCTGTATATGATAAGAAAGGGATTTCAGAGATGTTATGAAAATTAAGATTTGCAGAACATCTGGCACAGTGCTTTGCACTGTTGTTGTTAGGCACCAATCAGGATGCCAGTGAGGATGGCAGAGGAAGAATCAGCTTTGCATTAGGGCACTGCGAATAAGAGCAGTTGAATAGTCAGCTATGAACTAAAAGGTTGGCGGGTTTAATCCAACCAGAAGCATCTTGGAAGAAAGGCCTGGTAACTTCCTAGAAGGTCACAGACAATGAAGACCCTTCAGAGCAGAGCTCTTCTCTAACGTGCCTGGGGTCACCATGAGCTGAACTGACTGCGCATCAGATTCAGTTCTCGGCTTCATCTCACTGCAGAAGATATGATGGGCCCAGGAAGATGACACATATGGAGGAACTCTGCAGACTTTAGAGCTTTGCTACTTCAAGTGTGGTTCCTGGACCAGGAGCACCAGCATCACCGGAAGCTTGTTATAAAAGCACAAATCTCAGCCCCTCCCTGGCTGAAGCAGAATCTGAACTCTAACCAAGTGTCCATTTGCACGTTACAGTTGGAGAAGGAAGGAGCTAAAGAACTGTGAAAGGACTAGGTGACTGGAAGTTCTGCAAAGAGGCTGCATGGGGGACCCTAGAAGCTGGGGACAGTTCAGAAACAGCACAGGGTCACATGGGGCCCATCTCTGTTCCCAGGACAGCTGGGCCCTGCTGGGCACCTGCCAGTCACAGCCCTCCACTCCCACTCAGCAATCTCCCCTCACCACAATCAGGGCAGTCAAGTCTTTGGTGCAGCTGGGCGGCTGAATTATAGGCTGTGGGCAGATGGCAGAGATGGCTCTGTGTGTGCCGTCCAAGGAGAAAGGGAGTGCAGACCCTCCCAGCTCTCCTTCCCTGACAGCAAGCACCATTTGTTCTGGAGAACAGGCTCCCAGCACCAGTGGGGTCAGCCCGCTGCCCATGGAGCCCACTCAGGATGCAGGCAGACCCTGCACTTCCCTACCCACCTGCCCCAACCACGGCATCTCAGTGAGCCTCTGCCCTGCCTTCAGTCATGTGACTCCTCTTCATTGTAGGAGTTTCAGCCCCATAGGGCCCTGTTTTCATCCAAAACCATCCCCATCCCCAGAGCTTGAAACATAGAACTTCAGGCAGAGGTGGAGCTGAGACAATGGGAACCGAGGTATTAGTCATTCATTCTTCCTGTATTTCTGGGACACAGGAAGTTCTCCCCGAAAAGTCAGTCAAAGGGCAATGGATGATGTGACCTGTGACCTCCTCACATCACATCACGGGTGGAGGTTGTGGAGAGGGTGCTCAGGTGCCCAGTAACTAGTCACCCCACTGACAGTGCTAATTTTCCTGCCTCCCAGAGGAGTCAAGCCTGTTAAGGGGTATCGCCAAAATGGAGCCAGTGCTCTGTCTTCCTAGCTAGGTCCCCAAGGCTGCTACTGAGTGCCCTACTCTCTCCACTACCCAGCTCCAGCGAGGTCCCCAGGAAGAACGAAAGCTCTCTCTCTATCTCTCAGTTCTTTTAAAGACTCATTAGGTTTTATGGGCACTTCTGCTTCCAAGGCCATAGACAGCTCCGAGGCTGCACTCCCAGCCTTTAAGCCTCTCCAGTGCTTCCTTGGTGCCATGCATTATGTGAAGATTTTCAATATCACAACTAATTTAATCCGTATGACAAGTTTACATAGTCAAGCAATTTATAGAAACAAAAGCGGAGGTTCAGAGAACTAAAATAACTCACCCTCCACCACAAAATAAATATATATATTACATATATAATCATGGCTCAGAAAGGGGGTTCTCTTCTTCCTCTTCCTGTACCCTGCCTCATTCCTAAATAGTTGACTCTTGACAATTCCCTTCATTTCCTTTATGATGTTAACAGTAATAATGATATCAACAACTACAACTTTCATTTGCTGAAATTTTACTAAGACTCTTGCTCATTGTCTCATCAAATCCTTTCCTAAACCCACTGGTAGATGTCATCCAGCCAGCCTACCAAACCCCAGGTATGTTGATGGACTCACCCAAGGCCAGGTGACATTCAAGTCAAGTTCCTTAGGGGAGACGAAGCCACGCTATGGTATTATGTGACCCCTACACACTGCAGGTCACTTACAGCTCTAGCCCATGGCCTCACTCTGGACTCCAGACTAACAGAACATTGTTTGTCACCATGGCATAAACCATGGGGAGCAGATCTGGTCCTATCTACTCTGAAGTTAACTAATCACATAACATTCCCATGATGTGATCGGGTGTTATCAACCAATCAATTGTAAGGAGAATTTCCTTAGGGATATTTGCTTTTGATCCTTATCATCATCTTACCTGTTGATCTTAGGATCTGTTGGTCTCCATAATCAACCTGTAGTCTGATCTGCCAGTCTTTGTTCATTAGACCCTGCACCAGTGTGAGTCAGGAGAAGTTCTCAGCCTGGCCCATAGACCAGAGTTTTGCCTTTGTAACCATGTGAGTCATTTCCTTGATCGATTGACTTTGCTTCCGTAGAGAATCTGAGACAAATGACACAAT
This sequence comes from Elephantulus edwardii, assembly GCF_000299155.1. Classification (NCBI taxonomy): domain Eukaryota; kingdom Metazoa; phylum Chordata; class Mammalia; order Macroscelidea; family Macroscelididae; genus Elephantulus; species Elephantulus edwardii. Next base: position 5,684,086 of record NW_006399843.1, read on the forward strand.
GGAAAAAGCAGAGACTCAGGAGCCAGCTTAGACGTGACTTCATATCTCAGCTGCTCAGATTTGAGTGATAAGATCCTAATCAATATATCTAAAGTGCGTAACCTCAGTTTTCACATGTCTCATCTTCAAAGGTTTCTGTGAAGATTGAATGAGATTACATGATTAAAGCATGTAACATAGTGATGGGTACATACTATATACTAAAAAAGGAATGTTAGTTTCATCTCTTTACAAACAAAAGATAACAACAGAATTAATAAATAAATACGCGATGGGTTGTGAACATTGTTGTTGTTGTAATGTGCCATCAAGTCTCTTGCGACTCATAGCAACCCTATGTACAAGAGCTCTAAATGCCGTTCTATCCTGTGCCAATCTAGCCATCTCAAACGCACTTATTCCCACCACTCCACTCACAGAATCAATCCATCTCATTGAAGGTCCTCCTCTCCTTCACTCTGCCAAACATGATGTCCCTCTCCAAGGACCAGTCCCTCCTTGCAACATGCCCAAAGTTTGTCAGACGAAGCTTCAGGATCCTTGACTCCAAGGAGCATTCCGGCTTCACCTTCTCCAGGAAAAACCTGTTTGTTCTCCTAGCAGTCCATGGTATATTCAACACTCTTCTCCAGCACCACAGTTCAAAGGCATCAATTCTCTTTCTATCATCCCTATTCACTATCCAACTCTCTGATGCATAGCACATAATAGCGAAGACTATAGCCTGGATCAGGCACACCTTAGTCTCCAGCCTGACGTTGTTGCTCTTCAGTACTCTTGAGAGGTCCCTCACAGCTGACTTTCCCAATGCAATTTGTCTCTTGATTTCCTGGCTGCTGTTACCAAGAGTGTTGACTGTGGAGCCAAGCAAACTAAAACTGTTAACTATCTCAATCTCTTCACCATCCATCCTGATGCTGTCAATTGGCCCAGTGGTGAGAATCTTTGTTTTCTTGATGTTGAGCTTCAATCCATATAGGAGGCTGCAATCCTTGACCTTCTGTAGCAAGCGCTTCAGGTCCTCCTCAGTTTCAGCAAGCAGGGTTGTGTCATCTGCATAATGCAGGTTGTTGATGACTCTTCCACCAATCCTGATGCCACATTCCTCCTCGTACAGCCCAGCATCTCGGATGATCTGTTCTTCATACAAAAGAGTAAATGCAGCAGCTGCACCTGTAGCTTGTTCCTGTGTAGCCATCATAAATGGCCTGAGGGTGGAGTCTGGGAAGAGCAGGAAAGGGAAAACCACAGCTTAACTGTGATTGAAGTGGCTCTCATCTTTCTCAGATGTCATCTCAGTGAGACTTTCTCTGATGGTCCTATCTAAAATTATATCACAGTACCCCCACACTCATTCTCCATAGTACACATCACCATCTGTAGGGATTAAATTGTGCCCCCCAAATGTGTGTATTAGAATTCTGCATCTGTGGATGTAATCTCATCTAAGAACTGGACTTTCTTTGCCTTGGAGAAGGGTGGGTAATCTCCTCCCACAGGAGAGTCAGCTAAGGTTTGGCTCTGACTTGATGGCACACAACAACAATAACATCACTGTAGAGTGTGTCATAAACATATTCACATTTTCTATGTAAAAAGAGTGGATACATCACAGAAAGGTAAAAACAAAGGGAGGGAAAGACGCAAGCCACATGGACATCACCAAGGAACCCTAGAATGCCAGCTGGATTAGAGAAGATGAGGCTAGGATCTTCCCCCAGAGCCAATAGAGAACCTTCCTATAGAGCCAGTGGTCTAAATTCTGACTTAACCTTCTGAGATCTAAGAGGGAAAAAGCTCATCTGTCGTATACAAAGAAATCTCACTTGCGTGATTTCATAGCAGCACTTAGACACCATCTAATATACTAATAGTTCACTTATTCTTATCTGTCTTCCACACTGAATGTAAGATTCGTAAGGACAGAGATTTTTTTTTTTATCTGCTGTTTGTTGGATCCTTATACCCTGGATGAATGCCTGTCACTTATATTTTACAAAGTAAAACCAAAGCCAGCCATTGCTGTGGAATGGGTTCCAACTCATGGAAGCCCCACATGTTACAGGATAGAACTTCTCCAGAAGATTTTCTTGGCTTTAATATTGATGGGAAAGGAGCCCTGATGATGCAGTAGTTAAGTTCTTAACTGCCAAACAAAAAGCCAGCAAGTTGAACCCATCCATTGCTCACAGGAGAGAAATTCTGCTCTGTGGGGCAGTTCTATTTTGATCTATTGGATTACAATATCAGTAGTGTGGTGTTTTCTTCTTCTTTCCTTACTTTATATTGATTTGAGTTATACCCTACAAAACAATATTACTATTCTGTATATGCACATTTTGTTTCATTGATACAATCCTCATAGTGTAATAGCATTCTCCCCACCTCCTCCCCTGGCTTACAGATCTTCTTGCCTTCTGAGTTTTATCTCTAGGCAAATGCTGCTTTGCGTGTGTGTGTTTGTGTTGTATCTATTGGAAGCAGGAGTGGCATCCACTTCCTAAATAACATGCCTCTGGAAACCCTACGAATGTTGATAAATGTTGATAGTTGTAGAGGGGCTTCAAGCTTTGTGCTCATAAGGTCTCTATGAGTCGTGCTCGACTCAAAGGCAATCAACAACAACAACAACATGGTTCTTATAAGGAGTACATAGTTCCCTGGTGCTATTGTCTTTTAGGCTTGTCTATCTTAGGGGGAGCTCTGCTGGCCTAATAGCAAGAAGCTGCACTGCAATCCTGAAGGTATGTGGTTCAAGGCCACCAGAGGGTCAGTTATGGGTCAGTTCTGACTCTACACAACAACAACAATGACATCTTTTGGCTGAAAGTTGAGCCACAGGGAAGTTGGTGTTTTTTTATCTGCTTCATTTCCCCTCCCCACTTTAATATTTCTGGAAAGAGATCACCAGGATTTTCATCTGTGGGGCCTCTAAATAAGTTTGAATCATTAACCTTTAAGGTCACAAGTCAATTACCCATTTATACCATCCAGTGACCTTTGTCACAAAACAGATGCCCCAAATATTTGTTAAATGAATAAGTGGAAGGCATCAAGAGAAAAGGATGTAAATAGGAGTGTCTAGGACCTTAGACCTGTGCTCTGGGGCTCTCCTGGACTCCTCCAGGTGGAGGTGTGAAAGATGAGCTACTTTCTCTGGCTCCAGGAATGTGCTGAGTGTGCTGCCTGTTGCCTTGATCTTTTTTTCTATCTCCTGGGCAATGGTGTGATGGGACCTAGCTCGTTACTGAGTGGATTGTCCAATTGTACATTTCTTGGAATGGAGAGCTATCACCTGGAGACGTTGTCGCTGCTGTTGGTAGGTACTATTTAGTTGACTGCCACTCATGGTGGCCTTTTGTACAACAGATTGGAACCTTGCCTGAACCTGCACCAGCCTCACAATCTCCACTGTGGTTAATTAAGCCCACCATTGCAGTCAATGTGCCAATCCATCTTGTTAGTATATTAAATGTGTAAGGTGCAGACTTTGAAGTCTTGGGTGTATAAGTAGAAGGATAGCATGTGGAGGGAGAGGAGACATGAGCTAATACCCACACTCATTCCTAATGATGGAGGTGACATAAGAGAGAGAACGCAGGCCATGGAGGGCTCTGCCTACATCATCCAGTGGAGAGACAGGACCACTGAAGCCGATGGACACCAGTTTACTCATTGCATTTGGAAGTGCAGCCTGCTCCTTACTCTAAAGCAAAATCTCATCACCTCCCAACAGATACCAACCAACCTTTGTATCCCAGCCTTCCAGGTACTGAGAGCTTAGAGGAAACTTTCTCAATCCTGAAAGCCATCTAGCCCAGCCTCCGTGCAGTGCTCAACTCTCCACCACATTCCTAGCAAATGATCTTTCAGGTTTTGCTTGCAGAGATCAGCAGTCTTCCAAGATAGGAATGCTTCACTTCTCAAGACAGCGCATTCTACTTTTGGAGAAATTTTTCTTATATTGCTCTCCAAATCTGTTTCTCTTCCACCTATCCAATTTTATCTTTGGGATCATTCAGAGCATGTCTGGTTACTTTCGAACACCACACATTCTCTTCAGTTCTGTCAGCATGGAGGTCATGCTTTTAGCACTGAACACTAGCCAATGCCATTCCACAGATGCCATCTACCTCACCATGGGCACAAACACCAACTCTGTTTTTTTTTTTACTTTGTACTGCTGAGCCCACGGACCCCCAGAGATCAAAGATGGGGTGAGGAACCCTCCACTGTTCCCACTTGATCCTTCCTTGGACTATTGTTCCAACTGGAACCTCTCCCTTCCTTCTCTGCCCTCTACACCTCACGCCCACAGAGTGACTCTGAAGTTTCTTGCTGGCCCACAGCAGTTACCCCAGGAGGATCTGCTCAATCTCCTGGTTTCAAGCCTTTAATTAATCCTAAATGAAGAACCCTCCAAGAATGGATAGCAGTCTGCGTGTTTGCTGACATAATCACATTTACACACGTGCTCTTGCAGCTCATTGTCCTCCAGGAACTTCCCTCCCCTCTGTCTCCCCTGAAGATGGTGTCCTGAGCCTCAGGGAGAGCAGCACGTCCCCCTGTCATGCCCTCCTGTTTCGCTGGTAGCATGCTGAGCTCCCTAACTTGGTCCGTCATCCCACCTTGGGGTACAAAGGCAGATTGTTAGGAGTCAGTCTTTACAGGCTTGAACCTTAGTCCCACCTTGCAGGTGAGGAAACACCCTCAGTATGTGGGAATCAGAAGAGCCTCCTGGTCTTTAGAAATTGCATGTTGTAGCCATTGGGGCTATCTTCTGACTATCCTATTTTGTTGTTGTTCATGGCACATGGAAGGATTGCATTTCCTGTTTCTGTTATGGATTACATAATGAGGAACAGAAGGCAAGGAATTGTGGATAGAAAGGTATGTATTTATGCACACCCATGTTTATGGAGGCTTTGTTCACAATAGCATGGAGTTGGAAACAACCTAAGTGCCCATCAACAAATTAATGGCTAGAGAAGCTGTGGTATATTCACGCAATGGAATGCTACACTGCATTGAAAAACAAGGAACTCAAGCAATATTATTCAAAATGGGTGACCCTGGAAGACATTATGACATTAGACTGAGCATCTTAGTCACAAAGGAACAAATACTGATAGTGCCACTGTTGTAAAACAGGACTGACATCAGGGTTGGGGGGAGGTGACTGAGAAAGATGGGATAAATAATGTACACTGCATTGAAACAGATGAGAGAGAAAACTGTTTGAAAGGGATATGTGATTAGGTATTATTGTCATGACAAGAGTCCAGAACGAAGGCTGCATAGTGGAGTGTACCTGGGAGGAGGGATTGTGAAACAATAAAAGAATTTTACTTTTCAAAGAGAAGAGTGAATGAATGGAAATCCAAAGTCTCTATAAATTTTCATTAAAATCAATAATAATAATAATAATAAAGAAAAGTATGTCTTCAAGACCTGACAAGATATTTGCTATCTCTTTTTTCTCTGCCATGGTGACCGACAAGGTTCTAGAAAGAGACTGCTCTGTTAACCTGGGGTGTTATGTTAATAAGGTAAGAAAGGGTGAGATGCAACAGCCTCCTGCAGGTCACAGCCCTGATCTCATGTGAAGAAAGTTTCTCTGGATGTGGCTTGTATCATCTTTTATTTTACAGAAAGTAAAAGGAGAGTGAAGAGAGCAGAGGAGGTGGTCCCTCCATACTACTAAGGGGAAAAGAGCCGGCATTGGAGATTGGAACTCTTTTCGCCCAGAATTCCTATGCTAAGAACCTGCCATTGTTGTTGTCATGTGCCATCAACTTGGAACCAACCCATAGCTGACTCTGCAGCAGATTTTTCAGAGGCACTAAATTGTTCATCTTTCTCTGGAGCAGCTGGTGGGTTTGAATTCTGTGCCCTTGGGTTGGCAGTACAGCTCTCTACAATCAGGCTGTCAGATCCCCCTAACAACCTGTTAGGCTCAGGGAAAGATTGACGCCAAGATATATGAGGATTGCCAAGAAACACTAGATCCACAGATGCTGAAAAGAGAAAAAGACCTTCCCCTGGAGCTGGTGCCCTGAATCCAGACTTGTAACCATCTGAACTGTAGAGAATAAATTTCTGTTTATTTAACTCCTCTACTTCTAGTATTTCTGTTATAACAGCATTAGATAATGACGATATCAGGCATGTTGGTTTCCATCGTCTGTGTAACTGGGAAGAGGAGGGGAATCAGAATATTTAGAAATGAGGACTATGCATAATTTGAACCAGATGAAGCTGACACTGCCTTCCCCACTCCACGATGATAGTTTCTGGTGTGTATTATCCTCAATAAAGTCTGTGGATTTGGCCAAAAAGATAGTTAGTTATTCCTTTATTTCCACTAGATGTGCGATAAAACCAATAGATGACTTAGTTGGTTTGCCTAAGCTCATACAGGGGGTTTGTGATGAAACTAGGACTAGAACACAGTTTTATCAGTATCCATACTGCTTCTTTCAAAAATATCATACAAAATTTAAATGCATAAAAGTACAGACACATCGCCTCTTCCTACCCCTATACCTTGGACAACCCTCTTGAAGCAATGACCATCATAGTCTGGTCATTCCTTTCTCACTCCTTATCTCTGAAGAAACACAGAAGACAGATTTTCCAGGATGTATCCTAGCTGGACTAGGGGCTCTAAACCACTTCACTCAGGAATTAACTGAGTCACCCTGGACAAGTCATTCAATGTTTTAGAGTTATAGTTCTCCATCTAAGGAGGGGGGATAATGTCACCTACCTCAGAGTGTTATAGCATGAGTTTCAAAGTGAAAACAGGAACATTCCCACAAGTACATTGTAAACTATGGCGCTGTGACAAGCTTGGCAGATGTAACTGTTCTCTGCCTCTGTTTCCTTCTCTCTGGAAGAGCAGCGAGACTATGGCAAAGATGAGTGGGAGATGAAGCTCATTTCTGCACGATGAAAGGAAGTGATTTAAATCGGAACAAGGGCACTTAAAGTTAGATATTAGAAGAAACTTTGTTTTGGAGTCCCAAAGGGGTTTGTGAGGTCTCTTTCTTTGATAATTTCTCAGAAAATGCTAATAACTATTAAGACTCTATCCTTCCTAGGAACAAGACAATGGATAAGAAAGCCTCTCCAATCTCTTCCACTTTAGAAATTAAAATTCAAGTAAGCGAGAAGTTTAAGCCAAAACATCTTCTTTTTCAAGGTCCAACTCTGGGTCATCAAATGGCTTAATTGTCACTTATCAGGAATAAGATGATTTCTGGTCTCTTCCTTCCTGAAATTTAAAAATTCTCTTAAGTTAGAAAATATTTTCGCCAAACTGATTTCCGTAGCCAGATTGATGATGGAGTGACAAGATGGGCTGATGACCCATCATCAGCCTCACTGAAGCCTGGCCTTGTCTACCAGTTCATTAATTCTAGACACACTCACCAGAGTGTCCTTTGGAGAACACCATGGAGTTGATTCTGTTGTCTGGAGCTCAGAAGAAAGCTTCTGCGTTAAGGAGATGAAAAAGTTAGAATCCTAGGGACATTTTGTGGAGAGGAGTATGGGGTACATTTTCTCTTATGGGGTACATTTTCTCTTACAGGAATGAGACATTTCTGAACATCTTCTTCTTGGGCACCAGTAACAAGCAGAGCGAGAATGCTGGTCCTTCTGCACCAGAAAGCAGGGGTAAAGGAGAAAGAAGGACAGCTTCACATGACCCTGTTTGTTCTTACCTTATCCCATACTCATGGGTCTCTCATGGGTTGTGTGAAGGATGACCATCTTCACATAGAAAAGTTTCTGAACCTCTGAAATTTAGCACTGGGAAGACTTGCAAGTAGGAGGGTCAGTGAGAGATGGCAGCCCAAGGTGGTCCCTTGGATTTTACTCTCCTCTGGTGATTCTCTCTTTTAGACAGCTGCTACCACCACACTGGCATAAACATGCACAAAGTTCTTTTCTTTTTTTATCCTTTAATGTAGAGGTTGGAGATTGGAAACTCCAACATGAACTCCTGTTAAGGAATGTGATAAAGCAAATAAGCAAAGAAGAAGGAGACCGAAGAATCTGTCTTGACAGTGCGGTGTTGTTGGTTCTCCTAGACCTGTCAGAGTCTTCCCAGCATCCTGAGATGCCTTCATAGACCCCCTAAAGGAACAGTTCAATGTCAGAGATCCCTTGCTTGGGTTTCTTGCTTCCAATTCCTTGCCTGTTATCATGTGGCAATAAGGATGTCCACATCTTAGGAATAAGCTCTCAGCCATTTAGATTTTGTGTCTTTATTCTTCAGTAACATCATCATGTCTTATTGAAAAGGAATCTTTCTCAGGTGACAGAGCACTAGAGATAACCCATCCTTCTGATGAAGCCCCAGCCCTGCACCCAAACTCACAAAATCCAGTGCTACAAATTCCAACCCATAGAAATCTTACAGGACAGTGAAGAATTGTAATCTTTACAGAAGATGTTGTGGTTCTCAGGTGCTGTGAAGTAGAGTATGACCCATAGTGACCCTATGAACAACAGACCAGAGCCCTGTCCTACCCTGTGCCATCCTCACACTTCCTGACACACTCAAGCCCACTGTGGCGATCACTGTGTCAATTCACCTGGTTGAGGGTCTTCTTCTCCTTTACTGACCCTCTGCTTTTCCAAGCATGATGTTCCTCTCCAAGGAACAGTCTGTCCTAGATGCAAGGCTTTCATCTATGGAGGCAGATGGCCATATCTTTCTCCTGAGGAGTGGCTGGTGGGTTCCAACTGCAGGTCTTTGAGTTAGCAGCTGCACACTTACCCAGTACACCATCAGAGCTCTCAAATGCAACAAAAAATCCAACAAAAGAATAAACTCTCTAAAACTGTAATGTCATGTCCGTGTTGTGAGGAGCTTTAGAAACTATTGTTGTTGTTGTTGTTATGTGCCGTCGAGTTGTTTGCGACTCACAGTGACACAGCCCTAAACCCTGCTCATCCTATGCCAATCACATTGCCTCTGAAACACCCATCCCGATTACCCCATCACTGAATCAATCCACCTAATAGAGGGTCTTCCCCTCCTGCGCTGTCCGTCCACTCTGCACAGCATGATGTCCCTTTCCAAGAACCTGTCTCTCCTTACATGTCCAAAGTATGTCAGACGAAGCCCCAGAATCCTTGCTTCCAAGGAGTAGCCTGGCTTAAACCTCTCCGGGATGAATCTGTTTGTTTTCTTGGCAGTCCAGGGTACACTCAATACTCTTCTCCAGCACCACAGCTCAAAGGCATCAATTCTCCTTCTATCCTCCTTGGTCATTGTCCAACTCTCTGATGCATAACAAGTGATTG
>NW_006399843.1:5695958-5701798 GCF_000299155.1 Elephantulus edwardii
ACATACTTTGGACATGTTGTAAGGAGAGACAGGTTCTTGGAGAGGGACATCATGCTGTGCAGAGTGGAGGGACAGCGCAGGAGGGGAAGACCCTCTATTAGGTGGATTGATTCAGTGACTGGGGTACTCGGGATGGGTGTGTTAGAGGCAATGAGATTGGCACAGGATAGAGTAGGATTTAGGGCTGTTGTACATAGGGTCACTATGAGTCGCAAACGACTCGATGGCACATAACAACAATAACAACAACAACATTCCGTGTTGTCTTTTGGAATCTTCTGTTTAGCTCTTTAGTATCTTGAATTCTTCCTTGTGCTTTGGCTTCTCTACGCTCCAGTGCAATTTTCAAAGTTTCTTCTGACATCCATTTTGGTCTTTTCTTCCGCTTCTGTCTTTGTAATGACCATTTGCACTCTTTCTGGATGATACCTTTGACATCCTCCCACAACTCATCTGTTCTTCACTCATTAGTGTTCAAGGCCTCAAACCTGTTCCAGAGATGATTCTGAAACTCAAGTGAGATGAACTCAACGTCATATTTTTGGCTCCTGTGGATTCGGTTTAATTTTCCTCAGTTTCAGCTTGAACTTGCATATGAGTAGTTGGTGGTCTGTTCCACAATCAGCCCCTGGCCTAGTTTTCACAGCTGATATTGAGCTTCTCCAGCGGTTTTTTCCGCAGATGTAATCGATCTGATTTCTACGCATACCATCAGGTGAAATCTATGTGTATAACCTGCATTTATGTTTCTTATAAAACGTATTTGCAATGCATAAGTCATTGATTATGCAAAATTCAATCATTCTATCTCCAGTTTTATTTCTGTCACCAAACCCATATTTTCTAACTACTGATTCTTCTTCTCTGGTCCCAAGTTTTGCCTTCCAGTCACCCATTATTATCAATGCCAGATCCAAATTTCTTGAGGGGAGAAGGATGGTTCCCTCATCTTACACACTTGCTGGAACTGGCTTTACTGGGGCCAGACCGCAATATTTCTGAGCTTACATTGTGCTGAGGAAAATAAACTTAATGATCCATTAAGTCATTGTGCAGTCTTACTTAAGATATTCTTCAATAAAAGTCCTTTAATTAGCTGGCTCATGTCAGACCATCCCAGTAAAGATGCCCTCTTAACAAGAGCAATCAAGGTGGGAAGGGAGTCTCAAACCATCCCCCAAATTGCAGGGAGTATGTAAGCCAAAGTCCAATCAGCCTAGGTCTAAAGCCAAGAGAATAATAGTCTGGGGCCCAGTGCAACCAGGTGGCTAACAGACGTATGAGTCTGTAAGACCTATTGCTCTGCTCGTCAGCTCTGTAACTGCACACATTGCATTTTCTCCTCATCATTATAGAAATAATCTAGAGGCTTAGTGGTAAGGAATTGCACTGTCAACTCAAACGTAGGGAGTTTGAATCCAACAGCTGGTCTACTGGGGAAAGACGGACAATCTTCTCTTACGTGATTTACAGCCTCTGCAAACCCACAGGTGGGCCAGCTATGAGTTGGATCCAACTCAATCACACATAACAACAACAGCAATTCCTTATTCACAGAAATAAGGGTTAAAAGTCAGAAGCTTAGCCCATACTATATGCTCCAGAGATGGTAGCTACAGTGGAGTCTGACTGTATAGTGCATTCTGAGGACTCAGGGTCTTGGTGAAGCAGAGGCTGAGAGTCACACAAGAAAATAAAGACCAGGGAAAAGAAATTTCTTTCATTTCCCCATTTCCTGTAGCAAATGTCACAGAGTAGGTGTCTTTAAACACCAGAAATATATCATCTCATAGTTCTAGTAGCTAGAAGTTCAAAATCAGGGTATGAGTTAGGTTGATTCCTTGTGAGGACTCTCATAGAAACTGTTTCATGTCTCCACCCTAGTTTCTGATGGGTCCTGATAGCATTTGGCATTCCTTGGCTTGTAGACACATTGACCCTAGGTGTCTTCCCTATGTGCATTCTTTCTTCTCTTTTCTATACAAAGGAATTAGTCTTCACCCTACTTCATCCTACTCTGTTGTTGTTATGTGCCATTGAGTTACTTGTTACTCATAGTGACCCTATGAACAATAGCTCTGAACCCCACCCTATCTTTAGCCAGTGTCACTGACTCTGACATACCTAACCCTATTGCCCCATATGGTGTTGCCAGTTGGCCCAGTTATATCTTTACATTAACAGATAACATTGGAAAACTTTACTTCTAGAAAATGTCACATGTACAGGTACAAGGGATTAGGAGTGCAATCCAATTTTTGAGATGGGAGTCACATAATTCAATTTATAACACCCTGTTGAGAATGTTCTTCTCCTCTCCTTGTCAAGGTCAATGCTGCCTCTTTGGGAAGGTGAACTAGGAACTGAGTCAGGCACCCTCTCATCATTATGGCTTTCTTATCACTCCATGGATACTCTATTTCTAAATCACCCAGCTCCTATATGTCAAGTTCTCAGAACAGGGTAAAGAGGGTACCTATATGTAGCCTTCAGTATAGATTGCGTCTTAACATTAAGAAATAAAAATTCTCACCACCAGTTCAATAGGCAGAATCATGAGAGAGAAAGAAAAGATTGAACTTTTTAATGATTTTATCTTATTCAGGTCCTCAAATAACATCCTTCACACCAGCAGCCAGGAAATCAAAACATGAATTGCATTGGCAAAATCTCTTGTCAAGGACCTCTCTAGAGAGCTAGAGAGCAATGATGTCATTCTAGAGACTAAGGTCTGTCTGGCCTAGGCCATGGTCTTCTCAATTGCTTGCTATGCGTCTGAGAGCTGGACAATGAATAAGGACGACAGAAAGAAAATCTGTGCCTCTGAGTTGTGGTGCTAGAGAAGAGTATTGAGCATACCAGGAACTGTCAAGAGAACAAACAGATCTATCCTGGAGAGGGAGAAAGCAGCTTGCTCCTTGGAGCAAGGATTTTGAAACTCTGTCTCACATAATTTGGGCATCTTGTCAGGAAGGACCAACCTTGGAGAAGGACATCATGTTTGGAAGGGCAGAAGGTTAGTTCAGGAGAAGAAGATCGTGGGTGAGATGGATTGACACAGTGACTGTGGCATCAGAGTTGGTGAGGTTGGCTCAAGATAGGACAAGGTTCAGAGTTGTTGTTCATAGGGTCTCTAGAATTTGTAATTGACTCAGTGACACATAACAACAACAACAACAACATCTGTTCTTTCAATCTCACCCCTACTATTCACCAAGAGAGGCTAAACAGGAATGGCTAAAGACACAGTTTCCACTTAGCACATGATGACACACCATGAGCTTCCCCAAGGCTTCCCGAGGAGGTGGGCCCAGCATGGGGCCAGATGTCACAATGAGTTGCAGAGTTTATAGGTTTTCAAAGGTCAAGCTCTTTGGTGGTAAAAGTTTTACAGACCAGTAAAAGTTTACTACCAAGAATGAGAAACATAGCTATAAAGAGACTGGAGCCAGGCATCTGGAGAATCGTAGTTACATTTATAACGAATATAGAAATTAAAGCAGGTCAGTTGGGCTTTCTGAGGCTTTGTGTCTTTATCTGCAAAATGGGCTCAAGAAAAGTGATCTGGAGTACAACCAAGTACAAGGGCCTTAGTTCTCAAATGGAAAGCTCCAGTCCCATGCAGTGTCAGTCTTTCTCTCCTGGGATGCTCCCCTGGGATTCCAGGAGCCGTTGAACACAAAGGCCTAGGCTTGTGGGCCCTGCAGATTTGGGCTTTTCATTACTCAGGCTGGCTTCCTGCCATCCTCTTGTCTTCTCCCCTCGCTGGGAGGAGCCGGTACGTCTGCAGGCAGAGCTCAAGAATCAAATTAGCCAGGCCTCTGCTTTTTCCTCCTACCCACTAGCCAAGACAAGTTCATCAAGGTCTCACGCTAATTCTTATCTTGTTTTAAAAGGGGCAAAAGTGAGTCCGCAGCTTCATCTGAGGCAATTTACACCCGCCACTGGCCACAGCGCCAACTCTCCCTTGTCTGTTGTGCCATCAATTCCATTAATAAGAAATCTCTTCAGGGGAAACTTGATTGCTGCTCCATCAGAGAGCCACACAGGCAATACATCTCCATTGGAGCCCTTGGTCTGCCTGGCTCCCTCTAATCCTGTTACCTAACAAGCTAATTCTCTAATGCACACACTGGATGCTGGACATCCTCTTCCCTCCCTAACCCAATTGGACATCCCCAGAGGAATCCAGGAGCTCGGTGCACAAGGAAGCCCTGGGCCTATGGCTGGGAGCATCAGACATCTCACTCCCTGCCCCTCGCTGGGTCTTAACCGGGCCCATCGTGGAGGGCCCGGTTACCAGAGTGCCCTGTTGTGAGGGTGGGAGTACATTCAGACCACATGTGGGCTCATAACTCAGCTCCTTTTGTTTCTCCTGCTTTATATTTCCTCTATCTCTTCTCTTTTCTTCCCCACACTCCTCTCTTCCTTGACTTTTTCATTCCCTTTTATTCCCATCTTAACTTTCCTCCTTTTTTCATTTTGTCAATTCAGCTTCTCCCATGTGTACAATTCACTAAAGAGTAAGTAAGCATCAGTCATGTTGCAGAACCCTCGCCAATATCCCTTTCCAGCTTTCTCACCTCTGTAAACCAAAACTTCACACAATTTAAAAACCCTCAATGCCATGGAGTCAAAACCAACTCATAGCTGACCCTCCACCAGATCTCCAAGGCTATAAATCACAGAGAAGGAGATCGATCATCTTTCTCTTGTAGAGCCAGGTGGATTCGAACCACCAGAGAGGCTTGGCCTTTTGGTTAACAGTACGACTTTATACAGACTGCCCACCACCAGAGCCTCCTCCACGAGGCTGCGCCATTTCCTCTTTCTCTGTCTCTCCTCCCTCTAGTGACCACTATTAAATTCTGAGCTCTATACATTTAACTCTTCCAGGTATTTCAAATAGTGACATCAAACACTGTTCATCCTTTTGTGATTGACCTGTTGCTCTTGGCATCATATTTTCAAGGTCTGCTTTTCCATGTTGTGGCCTTCGTATTTTTTAGGTGGTAGAGTGATAGATAATTCACTGCGCGCACACTATGTTTACCTACTTATCTGCTGCGGCTCCCTTTTTCCTCTTTTTTTCTGCTTGTTTTTCTTCTACTTTCCCTCCTTCTACACAACTACATCTCCCAGTCTGTCATAGAACCTTTCTTATTATTTCCTTTAAATTCTTAAATTCGTGTATAACATCTGTGCACTAGTCAAGACACCATTTATAGACATTTAAAAATGTATTTCATTTATAAATATTTTACATTTGGCCATAAGACAGAGAATCTTACCAAATAACACTGTAATTTTTAAAACAGACTCTGGCTATAGTGTGAATATATATGTATTATATGCTTTTTACATAGTGATAAATTTACTTGGGGTTCTGAGAATAAATCCTTATTGCAAAACAATACCCAAAAAAGTTACGTACATTCATATTTCTCATAGTAACTATGTTGTTTTTGTTGTTGTTGTGTACCATAGAGTCAGAACCAGAAAAATTTTAGAGGCAATTAATTGCTCAGGAGGAGATTGCCCATCCTTCTCTCGAAGAACAGCTGGTGGCCTCAAACCATGTGCTTTTGAGATTGCAGCGTAGCTTCCTTTTTTTTTTTACTTTTAAGATTGTGCCTTTATTTTCTTTTTAAATTAAATTGTATTAGTTTTAATGAACATTTACAGAGATTTTGGGTTTTCATTCACTCATTGTTGCACTGTTTTCTCCACCCTCATCCCCAGTTCGTTCTTCTCCCCCCACCATGTCTGTTTTAATTATCCAATTGCCACAGTGCTTGTCAAAGCCAGTTCTGATTAATCTCCTTTGTCAGTGTGTCCCT
>NW_006399843.1:5704585-5710440 GCF_000299155.1 Elephantulus edwardii
ATTGTTTTCCTTATGTTGAACCATCCTTGCATACCTGTTATGAATCCCACTTGGTCATGGTGAATTATTTTTTTTATGGATCGTTGGATTCTATTGCAGCATAGCTTCTTACCACTAGGCTACCAGAGCAAATAGTAACTATATACCACTTAACTCTACAGCACTTAATACTACGCTGTAGAGGGTGAATTTCAATCTAATTCAGATGGATTCTACTCTTTTATATTCGCTAACTTTTCTTCCTCTTCTTGCCTTTCCCGCTCCATTATACTGTTGTCCCTTTCAGAAAAAATTTAATGCCTGAATCGTTAGCTTTCTTCTTGGCCCTCGAACTCCAAACACGGGCTCTATGAAAGGAATGGTTCAGGGCATATTGTCCTCCTCCTGAAGCAAAAGATAGAGGAGGTCTCCTGAAGATAAATAATGATCCCCAGAAACCACAAAATGGGAGTCCTGGGAGATAATTGATAAGGTATGCATGGAGAGAGGTTAAGCATTAATTTCCATCATAATTGTGTGCTTGTCTGTATGACTGCTAAAGGCCATTAGAAGGGACCACCAATAAATGGCATAATGTTGTGTGCTGATTTCATAATGCATATAAATTCTGAAAATTCTTCTAGAGACTTACAGCTTATTTCCAAGTGCCAATTGTTAAAGGTGCAGGAGAGCAGGAGCGCCAGAAGCGATGTTAATCACTCTAGGTGTTGGGCTTGGAATGCATTTGGGAATCTACCCACTTCACATTATTCTAGAGGTTGAACTCTGCAAGCTCCCAGCCTGCAGGCCCAGGGGCAGCCTGACTCTCCTTGCCTTGCCCATTTGTCAGGGTGGGAACTGGCTCAGTTCCATGAGCTCGATTGAAGAGTCCAGGGTCTGTTGACAGCGTCAGGGAAAGCACAGCCTTCAACAAGTTAGTTTTGTTTGCTTTTTGAAACCTGACTACAATTCAGAAAATTTGTTCTTGCAGTTCTCCTAGCTCATTCCACACTTAGGTTCAACTGGGGAAGATTTAAAAGGAATAAAATGTTTGTGTGTTTGAAGCTTGTTGTAATCAATACAGGCGCATTATGCTTTCAGCACACTTAAGGTAGAAGAGTTCACATTTACTCAAATGGTGAATTGGGATGCATTTTTTTCCAATAGAAATTATCTGCTTAGAAATGTTCATGGTTCACAGTTGATTATCTGAGGTAGCTATTTGCTTATTAATTTACAAAGGGAAAAAGAAGACTTCTTTGCAAGGGCATTTAAAGAACAGTGTTAACTTTGAAAGGAATCACAAAGGTCCCTAATAGAAGGAGACAATTGTGGAATAAAACTAAAAAAGAAAAAAAGAGATCAGCCTTACTGGTCTGATAGAGACTAGGGGAACTCCTAAGACTATGGTTCTTGGTTACTTTAAGACCAAAATTGAAATCATCACCATAATTCAACTTCTAGCCAAACAATCGGCAGAAAAGACTGATAAGGTGATCATGCTTTGAACAGTGATGTTGGAGAAGAGTACTGAACATTCCCTGGGCTGCAAAAAAAACAAAACAAAATAAAAAAAAAACCCAACAACAGAAAAAACAAGACCAACTATCTTAGATGAAGTGAAGCCAGGGAGCTTCTTACAGGCAAAGATAGAGAAAGTTTGTCTCAGACACTTTGGGCATTTTCAGAAGGTGTCAGTCCTTGGAAAAGTCATCATGTTGGGGAAAATTAGATCATCAGTTTAAGAGAGGAAGCCCCTCAACAAAGTGGATTAACGAGAAGTTGAGTGTAACAATGAACTTGAGCTATGTAGAGATTATGAGGCTAGGGGAAAGTTCCTTTAGGTCTGTTGTTTATCAAGCCCCTAGGAGTTGTAGCACTTGAAGGCACATAACAAACAACATAAAGCAATCAATAACAACAGGAAAGAACTTACTCCTTAGAGCAATTAACCATCCAAGATCAAAAGGATAATGTTTGTGCAGGTGCAAAGTTTAGAGGCAGGACGGGATAGGAAGAGGAAAAATAGAATGAGAAACACAAGGAGGGAGGAGGTAGGGTTGTTCCAAGGGGCATGAGCCAAGCTCACGGACCACAGTATGTAGAAATGGATAAACAGAAATTTAATTTGCTCTGTTAACTTTCACTCAAAGCACAATGAAAAGTTTAAGTGTTGAAATGCTCATAAAATGAAACTAAGCACAAGAAAAAGGGTAAATACAAAATTATACGTATATTTATTTACTTCATTGTTACATAATAAGGGAGTAAATCATGGAAGAGTATTAATAAATATTTTAAAAGTGACATTCTCTGAGCAGTACACCTACAGATTATTTAAAATATTTTTTCTACAATGGCCATACATTTTTCTGTTTTTACTAGACATTGGCATACATTTTCTATAGAAAAAAAATTAAATCTTTAAATATAAATGTTTAAAAGGAGAACGAAAGGATCGCTGTGTGATGACTCCAAATTCTCTGTCTGCAAAGGTGCTGAAGGAGCCTACTTTATCCTTCAGAGCAGGAAATGGGAAGGTGGAGGGACAACGCAAGAGAGGAAGACTGTGGATGAGATAGATTGATTCAATGGCTGGGGTAGTAGGGGTAGGTGTGTTGGAGACAGTGAGACTGGCACAGGATAGAGCAGAGTTTAGGGCTGTTGTACACAGGGTCGCTATGAGTCACAGGCAATTTGACAGCCCGTAACAATAATAACAACAACAACTCCTATCTAACTCTGCCCACCCCACCCTGGACCAATGGAAAGAGACACATTGCCTGGGTTGTAAATAGAGGCAGCAGCCAGCAGCACATCCCGGCAGACAGGCTGCACCCTTGTCCCACAGGCTTCTGGGGTCCTTGTCACCAGAAAGTCTTGGGGAACCTTGATCAGGCCACCTGACTGAATGGTGTGGCCTAAGCTCCCGCCCAGTGACATCAACCCCCCTCTCAGTGGTTTCCTCCCCTTCCCTCCTGACCGAAACCTGATCCTGCTGAAAGACTGATTGCAAGGGAAATTTGGCTGCTTCCCAATCCTGGGGGCTTGTGCAGTGAGAGGCTGCATCCTCAGAAGGAGGCACTTCGGCCCAGCATCAGGTTGGAGGAGTGTGGGCAGGCTGGCCCGGTTCCGTGCTCGCCCTGAAGGCCACTCCGGAGGCCACCCACGCCGTGGCAAGCTCGCCATGCTGCTGTCCTTCCAGCAGGCGCTGCTGGTCCTGCTTCTGCCCACACTCCTGGCACAGGGACAAGGTAAGGGAGAAAGTGCAGGATCTGACTGGATGCCTGCAGAGGAGGGTGAGGGGTGCTCGGTTCCCTGGGGCGAGAGGCTTTGAACAAAGGAGAATTTTGGAATGGGTGTGGTAGTTGGGAGTCTGAGAGTATTTGGAGGCATTGTGGTCAAGCCAGAAAGTTAGAGAAGCTGACCACCAAGTGAGAGCAGGTTTGCTACTTAGTGTCTTCCTGTAGCCAAGAGGTGCTAGACAGGTGTCCTCAACTCATCATCAGTGGTGGCTGCAAGGAATCTTGAAGCTTGGTTTATTCCTCCTATTTTAAGGGATTCAGAGAGGATACGTATTTCACTCAAGGTAACACAGCTTGTCAGCATCCAAGGAGACCCAGGAGCTTCTCCAGTCATTTTTCCCTCAGCTCCACTTTGATGCATGGTTCTCTGGGTCTTTAGTTCTTACACGTCCCTCTGGGATGAAGTTCTAGAACATCAAACTTTTCTTTGTACCCCCACCCTCATGGGCTCCGACATATAGGACATTTTAGTCACACAGGGAATCTTCTGCTGCAAAATAGATTAATGGCGTCTTGGAAGGTTTTCCCGGACAAAGCTGGGTTGGAGTTAAGGCATGATTAGAAAGTTGCTATAATGGGGCTGGGCAGCTATGCAGGCTTGTGCGTAAAATACTTTCCTTGCTTTGAGCTGCAATTGAGTAAAGCACAGTGGTCAAGACAGAAGAGGCTGCAGGTTGACGACTGTGACCTGGACCTTCCCGGGTTGGAGAGAGATCATGTACCTCTCAGTAATGGCTTTTTGCTCAGTGGGGCAGGGTGGGGGGCTGGCCGGGCTCCATCTCCCCCATCTGGTTGGGAGTCCCAACCTCTAGGATCTGGCTGTCATCTGTAAAGAGACACAGGATCAGGCTTGAATGCCATCCTTCCACTTGGTATGTAAAGGAAATGTTGGTGAGCTGTCCTAAAAGGAAAACAAACAGTGTAAGTTAACTCATATTTCCCCAACAGGTGCTCTGTAAACACCTATATTCTCTGTTATCTCCTCTTTTCAGTCCTTCTGAAGGATGCTGAGAGTTTAGCAGGTACAGGCGAGTTGGTGACAGGAAGGGTAAATCTGTATGACCAATTTGCTCTGCAGGTTGTACACACCCTATACAAAAGGTGAGAGAGCTTTGATTAGCGAAAGGTAGACCTATCATCCCCTTTTAGTCTGTACCTTGGTCTTCTAGGGTGCCCCTTCTTACTTATTTCCAGGCCCCATGCACCAGGAAAGGGCAAAGTTCAGATCTATGGTCCATAGAACTGCTATGAATCATAGACAACTTGATGGCCCCTAACAACAATATGTCATAGCAAGTCAGCTGTCAAAGACTTCTTTCAAGTGCTAGAGAGCATGGATGTCAGTTTAAAGACTAAGGTGTGCCTGATACAAGCCAAGGTGTTTTCAATTGCTTCTTATACATCTGAATGTTGAGCAGCAAATAAGGAAGATCAAAAAGGGATTTTAATTGTATTGATAAAGAGTATTGAGTATATCCCAAGGATTGCCAAAAGAACAAACAAATCTGTTCCAGAGGAAGCACAACCAGAGTGTGCCTTAGAGGCAAGGGTGGCGAAATTTGATTGGCATGCTTTAGGCATGCTGCCCAAAGGGGCAAATCCTTGGAGAAAGAGATCATTCTGGGAAAAGTAGGGATTCAGCAGAAGAGAGGAAGACCTTAGAAGAGATGGGTGGAGGGAAGGGGTAAAGAAACGGGAAAGATCCAGCGGGGAGCTGAAAAGTTAGGGTAATGGTGGGCATGTCCAATGGTGATCAATTTTATAAAATGTAATGAATGAGAATGATTGTATGAAACACAATGTTAATGAGGGATAGTGTGAAACACAGTGTATACAAACTTTGTAAGCAAACCAAAATATAATAATAATAATAATAATAGGATAGGTTGACACACAGTGACTGCAGCAATGGGCCTGAACAAGTTGGAGTGTAGATGTGCAGGATAGGACAAGATTCAGTCTGTAGTACAGAGGATTGCTAGAGGCCATAAGGTTGCCCTACAACAATTTCATGGCACCCTTCAGGAAATGTTACCACTGTTTCCTAAAGGAAAAAATGAAGTATATCATGTTCACCAGAGTGAAGCTAGGACTGGGTAATTGAATTGTTTGTCACTATTTATCCTAGTAAGTTTCTTGCCAGGAAAAGAGGAAATGTGGCTTCTCCTCATATGCTCCTCACTCTCAAATCCCACCAAGTTTATAGGGTAGCCTCCTATGAAGACCTGGAAAGCCCATCCCTCTTTATAGGTGTGCGAATGGAGCAGGAGGGGCAGCCTCTGGATGGACTCTGCAGGAGTGGAAGGAAAGACTTCAGGGCTTACTGGACGCCCACCCTTCCTTCTCCCTTGGTTAGCAGCAGACTGAGAGCAAGAAGGCAGTGAACTGTCCGATGTCCCAACTCCTGAGACAGATCACGGGATGTGGAAATAGTGGCCTGGAGTCTACGCTTTTACACACCCATCTTACCTTTTCATGTCACACACCCCTGGCTAGTTCCCTTTAGCTCTCTGGGGCCTCTTGTCCAGAATCCCACTGGCCCATCTCCTCTGGGAAGGACCCCCACTCTCA
>NW_006399843.1:5710547-5750270 GCF_000299155.1 Elephantulus edwardii
CACACACACACACACACACACACACACACACGAATGCATAGGATACCCCTCCCTTGGGAGAACATGTTTGAGTTTTGGCAGAAATCATTGCAGACAGAATGGTCTGGCTGGGAATTTCAATCTGTGGAGAAGTCCAGGAATTTCATCAGGTGGGAATAGTGGAGACAAATTTATTTCAATAGTTTTCAAATCAGAGAAAAAGAACGGGGTCCACTCTGTGCTGTTCTCTTTTGCAGCCAGGCAGAGGGAGTGCCCCCAGAGCCCCAACACCACCAAGCCTGCCTTCCTGAGGCTCTCGGATTGCCTGCTGACCAACTACACGAAGGGCGTGAGGCCTGTGAGGGACTGGAGGAAGCCGACCACCGTGTTTATTGACGTCATCGTCTATGCCATCCTCAGCGTGGTAAGCGCTCGGCCCCCACCTGCGACACCCCCTACTCTGAGGTGGACCTTTGGGGGTGGAGTGACATTTATGGGAGAATATGTCGCCCCTGAGCAGCACTGTGGCCCCCACGTACCCATGGTACCTGACGTCTGGAATCTAGGACTGCACTTGGGAGGGAGAGGGTCCCATGAGCAAGTTGTCCAGATCTGAAAACCTGGCCGTGTCCTGTGATTCTGTCAAACCACCACAACCAATGGGTTACTCTTTCATTTCTGAAATATTATTTTCAAGTTATTAGATGTTTATTCTTAAATGGTAGACAATCCCAAATAAAGCAGATGATCCAATTAAGGTTTTACCTGTCATTAGGCTATTACATTTGCTACTTGTCACTCTGTAAGACAAAGCTTCTGAAATGTGTCATGCAGATGACATGGGAGTGAATCCAGTGAACCATGCTGGACCTGCTAAGTCCCCTCAGGCTGTCTATTCATCCCAGTGTCCCACACTAGAGTCACTGTGGACCGTGGAGAAGCCAGGAGGCTGGGAGTGTGGTCTGTGACCTCTGTGGAGTTAAGCTCCTGTCTCAACGGATCACTTTATATAATAATTGTGTATGTAATTCTCAACATTAACGTTGTTGCTAAATGCCATCGAGTTGTAGAAGGCTCATAGCAACCCTATGAATGAAAGACTTGAACACTTGTATAACTTTCGTTTCTCCAATAGATAGCATTTTAACTACTGCCCTCTGTAAATGCAGGAGTGTCAAGACTGTGTCCTGTCTATTTCTATGAGTGTGGTGACTTACACAGGTTTCTGGTACATGGTGGATGTCACTACAGGATTGTCAGAGAATTAGCTAATCTATCCATTGACCAGTTGACCCAATGGTGTACAATGGTCAACCCAGGGAGGTGTGAAATGCCCAGTAGGGGAGATAGGACATTGGGCAGGGAGGAAGAAGATGGCAATGGCAGAGAGGCAGATAAGCAGAGACATCTGTTAGGCTTGGGTGAACTGACTTTACAGTTTCTACTATAATTGACTTGCTCATCTTGATGTGCTCTGAGATCAAAGCATTTTAGAACATCTTTGGAAAGAATCACAGTCAACTGGTTACTATAGTTGTTTTGAGAAGAGAATGTGGGAGCCATGTACGGAGAGAAAAATGATTCATTTTCCACTCTGTTTTGCCTGTACCTCTTTATTTCATACCAGGCACGTGTATATACAAAATACAGTATAACATGTATGTCTTCATTATTATCTCTTACTATGATTTCTGATAACAGTATGTGAGATGAAGCCTCACTGTTTTTGCTGTAAGAACACCTTGGTTGTGCTTAATGCACCACAGACTTGTTTGTTCTACGGGGTATTAAATACGTTTCACCAACACCACAATTCAAAGGGATCAATTTTGTCATCCTTTTTCACTGTCCAACTTTCAACCACATAATAAGCAAATGAAAATCCCATGGCTTGGATCAAGCATACCTTAATCTTTAAACTGACCTCCTTACTCAGGAGGGGCCAGGCTTTGGGAAAAGACATGGCACTGGGAAATGCAGAAAGAAATGTATTGAAAGAGAGGAAGACCAGAACAAGATGAGTTGACACAGGTGACTGTAATCATGGACTTGATCATGAAGTTGGCCCAGGAGAGAGCAAGGGTCTGATCTATTATTCAGAGGGTTGCTGTGAATTGTAGTCAGCTCAACTGCATCTAAAAACCATATTGTGATTCCTAGCTAGGGCACCCATGGGCAAACACCACCTGTCTCTCAGTGGGGATTTGTTTATTGCTATGATGCTGAACAAGTTTAAATGGAGCTCTCAGACTAAGAGGAGGAAGAAAGGTCTAATGATTGGCTGCCAAAAATCAAGCAATGGAAACCCAGTGGATCCCAGTGGGCTGACTCATAATCAAACATAGACAAGATGCAGGGCCAGGTGGCATTTTGCTCCAAGGTACATGAGGTCGTCAGAAATTGGAGGGCTGGCTCAATGCCAACTAGTAATTGTGTAATCTTACATTTTATTGTGCTGTATCAATCATACATACTTATTTATATATGATTTATATAAATTCTAAAAGAAATAATTGTGTTTCTTCCTAGACACTCATTCACTCATTGCCTTTGATCTAGATCTGACTCAGAACAAGTTTTCAAATCACACTGGATTTTCATAGGCACACCTGAGTAAAAGATCAATTTTTCTTGGCTTTCCAGGAAACTTCAGCTGAGCGTGTCCCAGTCCCTCTGAGGAGGGACAGTGGAGACACTGTACTCTCCCAAGGGAGCAGGGATACAAAGATATAGCTCCCGTGGGGATATGTATCAGTGAGATGGGCGTCCAGCACACGTGGTCACCTGAGTTGATCTCTCTTCCTTTTTACAGGACGAGAAGAATCAGGTGTTGACCACCTACATCTGGTACCGGCAGGTGAGCAGATCAGTCCATCTCCTGGCATTGGAGTTTATTTATCCAGACAGAATTCCTCTGCCAGCAGGAAGTTGGGAATCTCAGGGTTTGGTGAGAGGCACTCTCAGTGCCAGATCCAGGAGTCAAGACCCTTTGACCTCAGGACTGGAGATAGACGGAAGCCTGACTGACGCCCCTGGAGGAGAATCTCTAAAGCTTCTGCTGCTGGGTTTCTCATCGAGTTCCAGACAAGGAATTGATACCAAGGGCACAGAATAGACACGGGCCCTGCCTGCAGTGAGTGCACAGACGAGGGCAGGCAAAGACTTGCAAAGAGATAATTGAAATGCAACAGCGCAGCATGTCCAGTGGGGACAACGCACAAGCAACGGGGGTGCAGAGCAGGCACAGGTGGGAATCGGGGACCTGACACCTTTCCTGGAGGAGAGAACTGACAGAAGCCTTGGTTACATCCCTATGAATAATGAGGCAAAGAAGTCAGGCATTGCAGCAGGGAAGGGGAGTGTAGGCCAAGATGTAGAGGTTTCAATAGGATTTACATATGCACACCCCCAAGAAGTTATCTAAAACACTCAGCTTTTAGATAAAGGAGTCAGAGCATCAGGAAGGATGAAACACCTTTCCTCCCTAGGAGAGGCTACCTCTGTCTATATGGCAGGGAGTATGTGAATTACTGAGTTGGGGGCCTCTGAGTTATTGATCAGGAACTCAGTGGCCTAGTGCATCATGTGTTGTGCTGCTAACTGAAAGATCAGAAGTTTGAATCCACCAGCTACTCTGAGGGAGAAAGACGGGCAATTTTCCTTCCACAAAGATTTACGAATGTGGAAACCCAATGGGCAATCACCGTGCATCAGGGTCCACTCAGCAGGAACGGGTGGACTGGGTGCCTCGGCTCAGTCACTGCTCTGTGATTGAGTGACACCCAGGTTTTCCCAGGGCGCCTCCTTTGGCTTGGGCACTGCAGGGTGAAAGTAATAGGAGTTAAACTGGCCTCTGTCTTGGACGTGGGGTTTCCTGTGACCATGCTTACTCCTCCCCTAGTGCTGGATTGATGAGTTTCTGCAGTGGAACCCCGAGGACTTTGACAATGTCACCAAGTTGTCCATCCCCACTGACAGCATCTGGGTCCCGGATATTCTCATCAATGAGTTGTGAGTATTCTCATCCCATGCTGGGTGGCCAGCTGAGCTAAAGGCTGAAGCAGGTGACGGGGCTGGAGCAGGTGGTGGGAGACAAGATCCCTGCCTCTGCATTTGAGATGTTCCATCTACATGTGCAGAGCTACAGCAGAAGGTGACCCAAGTTCTCCTTCATCATTTCTCCCTTTTGTTTTCCTTTTGAAAACTCCTTATCCACTATGCCTGATGTTAAAACTAGAAGCTCTTGGTCCAGGAGTCCCCTGTTGCAGGGAAATGGAAGCCCATGAGTGAGTTCATCCTGACCTGTAACACATGAACCAGACACACAACTGACTTGACTGGGTTTCCTGGGGTGCAAATTGCATGGGAGGAGATTCCTTCCTCAAAACAAGACAGCTGTATTTTTTTAAAAAAGTCAATGGGCCACTTAACCATCACAGCCTGGTCACAGAGGAGGTTTGGAGCTCAAATCTCTCAAGTTACACAAGTGTTCGACCAGCCACGACCCCAACCTGCCTTTACTCCCAGAGCCAATGCTGTCTTACTTGGTCCCATTCATCACACCTTCTTGAAGTTCCTTCAGGCTCCATTGCTTGGGCTACTGAGTTCACAGCTGGGGAAGTTGGCAGAAGTGACTGGGAAACAGAAGGTGGAAAGGGTTCATTCCTAATACTTTCTGCACTGTCCAATCCCAGGGGGCATTACTAACATTGCTTTATAGGTGACTGGAGGAGTTCTGGGACACTCACTTCTGCCTGAATCTCTAGTTTAAACTGAAATAGCTTCAGACTTGGCTTCTCCGCCATGAGCCTATTTCCACAGGAATCAGCAGGCTGTAGACCCCAAACCTCACCCGCTTTGTGCCTCATTGGTTGTGGGGAGAGGGTAAGAATAAAAAGTCAACAAGAGTGGAATGAGATCTTACGGGACAATTCTGGTGGCATAATCCACAGGGAGTCGCACTCCTACCCCAAAGGTGGCACCTCTCTGGCTGTTCAAATCCACCAGCAGCTCCTTGGGAGAAAGATGGACAATCTCCTCCTGTGTGATTTACAGCCCTGGAAACCCAAGGGAGGGTCAGCTATGTGTCAACTCTGATATGAGGACAATGAGTTTTCTAAGAGACCTTTCTGACCTCCCCCAGTTCTTTTCAATGATTTCTCTACTTCCTTTTCCCTTCAGAGTTGACTATTTATATTTCACAAGGATTTCTGGGGATAGGAAGAAAAGAGAAGCCAGAAGTGGGACGGCGCTCAAGGCTCTGCCCTCTCACCAAGTGGGCCCTTCTGTCTGAGCTATGATCCCAGAAGCCACTGTGTCCAGCCTCAGGGGGCAACAGTGTGGGGACAGCTGAGCACCCACCCCAAGACCTGTGGTTTGAGGCTTTAAGTGTCTTGTCCTGCCTTTCTGCAGCTGTGGTGCAAGAATCAGAAAAGAAAAAAAAAATAAGAAACAGCTTCTATTGCTTTGAAAGTAGTCATGACAGTGGCAAGAAAAGCTATGAAAGGTAGACAGGAAAGTTGGAAACATTGGAGCCAGACAGAATTAGCCACGTTGTTCTACTGCCTAAACTCTCTTTGCATTATTTTCTCTGCTGGGCTTCCCTGCAGACACCTTCAGACCCCCAGGATTAGCTCAAGAGGCTCCTTCCTGAGTCTCCAATCTGACCTCTCTTTCCCTGGCCAGTGTGGATGTGGGGAAGTCTCCAAATATCCCGTACGTGTACGTGCAGCAAGATGGTAGTGTCCACAACTATAAGCCCCTCCAGGTGGTGACCTCCTGCAGCCTCGACATCTACAACTTCCCCTTCGACGTTCAGAATTGCTCCCTGACCTTCACCAGCTGGCTGCACACCAGTGAGTAAAAGAGCTTCAGGGGTGGGGGTGCTGTGTGGGGGCTCCGCTGGACATCCCGGTGAGGAGCATGGATGCCTTTGCATCTAACCAGTTGTTGTTAGCTGAAATTGGCATGTCTCTTGGTGACCCCGTATACACCAGAACTAAACGTTGCTAAGTCCTGAAGCATCTTGACTGTCAGTCATTTGAGCCTATTATTTTGGCTATTGTAGAATGCCATTGGGAATGCTGATAGTGTAATCAGGAAAGCATTGCACCACTAACCCAAATGTTAACTTACCAGCAGTTCCTCCAGAGAAAGATGAGCAATCTCTTTCTGTGAGATTTACAGTCTTAGAATACCCACCGGAGGGTCAGCAATGAGTTGGTTCCAATCCGACAGCAATGGGTTGAGTTTTTTTGTGTTGTGTCTTCTGACCTAGGGGGAATACAATGCCATCTCCTGGCATTTTATCAGGCAATGTTCTACTATGATATGTATGGGTTTTGGTTGGCTAGTTAACAGTTTTAGTTTACTTGGTTCCACAGTCAACACTCTCAGTAACAGCAGCCAGGAAATCAAGAGATGAACTGCATTGGGAAAATCAGCTGTGAGGGACTTCTCAAGAGTACTAAAGAGCAACAATGTCAGGCTGGAGACTAAGATGAGCCTGATCCCGGCTATATAGTTTTTGCAATTACATGCTATGCATTGGAGAGTTGGACAGTGAATAGGGATGATAGAAAGAGAATCGATGCCTTGAAGCTGTGGAGCTGGAGAAGAGTGTTGAATATACCATGGACTCTAGGAGAACAAAGAGGTTTGTCCTGGAGAGGGTGAAACCAGAATGCTCCTCGGAGTCAAGGATTCTGAATCTTCATCTGACATACTTTGGGCATGTTGCAAGGAGGGACTGGTCCTTGGAGAGAGACATTATGTTTGGGAGGGTGGAGGGATGGCGAAGGAGAGGAAACCCCTCGATGAGATGGATCGATTCTGTGGCTGAAGTGGTGGGAATGAATGTGTTTGAGACTGCAAGGTTGGCACAGGATAGAACGGCATTTAGGGCTCTTGTACATAGGGTCTCTATGAGTCGCAAGCGACTTGATGGCGCATAACAATAAACAACAACAATTTCTGGAAATAGATCACCAGTCCTTTCTTGTGATTCTTAGTCGTAGAAGCTCTGCTGTACCTGTTCAGTGTGGGGATGCTGTTGGCATTACTTATAGCATTATAATAACATGCAAACATAAGCATGCAAACACAACAATATGCAAGCAAAAAAAACCCAAACACACCTAAAATCATATAACAAACTGACAGGCAGAGGTGGTTAACCAACTTACTTAACACCTGTTTTCTTGAGGTTGCCGAGCCTCTCTGTTTCCTCATCCTCCTCAGGGAGTTGGTACTGATGCCCATGCACTCACCCAAGTCATCAGGATTTAATAAGAAATGTGAGGAGCAATCTGTTTCCACAACCACAAACAGGGTCTGACACTCAAAGTTTCTCAAACCTACCCACTTTAACCATCTTCCCTGCCACCCCCCTAATTCAAGCCAGCCTCATCTCTTGCCTATTTTTTTTCAATAACCTCTAACTTCCATATTCATTTTCTTCCCTCACAGTAGCCAGAGAGATCTTATTATAATGCAAATCTGATCAGATCACTCTCTGTTAAACCCTTGATGGCTTCCCAGCACTCCTGGGATACCATCCAAACCCAAGAGCTGGGCAGTAGGGCCCTGCCGCCACCCACCACCCCAGCCTCAGCTGTGCACACTCCCCACAGCCTGCTCCAGCCAACTCTTGGCCGTTGCAGACTGAAAACTTGCTTTTCTTTCCTCTTCTCACATGTTTATTTCTCCTCTAGGAGACCTTGCCCCCTCCAATTTCTCTCTTCCCCTTCTCTCAAGTTATTTCTAGTCTGGCCAACTCTCTTAGATTGGATTCTCTAGAAGAAGACCAGTGAAATTTAAACAGCTTCTATCTATCTATATCTATCTATCTATCTATCTATCTATCTATCTATCTATCTATCTATCTATCTATCTCTTTATATCAAAGAAGTTACTTACTTGCAGAACCCGGCAAGTCTCAAGCCCAAGTATCAGATGACAGTCTAGAGGCTTCTCTTGACCCATGTTGTTACAGAGTCTGATGAACCCAAGCCAAGCAGGTCAGACAGCAGGCTGACATGTAAGGATGTCAAATCCAAGATCAACAAGCAATATGGCAGGCAAGCGAGAAGATGATGAGATAGATGCAGGATCAACCTTCTAATCACAGCATAGCAAGCAGTGATTCAGGGATATCACCTCCTGGTCCCAAGACTGGGCCATCCCCGCTACTAATGTTCTCCTTCCCACCTCTATCACACTTGTAAGTACTTGTTCAATGTCTGCATCTCTACTAGATATAAACTTAGTAGATATCTCATCGCTACATCTCTACTAGATTTTCTGACTCACTTTGGATCCCTAACATAGTACTTGGCACAAAGGGTACAGCTGGGCAAATTCAATTCTGATTGAGGAAATTGAATCCTAGCTGTTCACGACTGGTTCAGTGACCTTCCTCTAAAAAGTACCTTCCAGCTCTAGTGACTTAGAGGTAAGGAACTGCACAGCCAACCCCAAAGTATGTGGCTCAAATCCACCAGCTGCTCTGCAGGATAAAGATGGGTGATCTCCTGTGTGACTGACTGCTTCTGAAAACCCACTGGAGAGGCAGCTATGGACTGCTTCCTACTCAAGAGTACACAACAATAACATTTTCATTCCTATTTTATTCTTCAATTAACTTTAAATTACAGGGATAATAATAATTTTCTTGAGCAAAAACCATAATTAAGACTATAGTTGCCTTTGACCTCTGGCTTCAATCCCAAGCTCTTCACCAAGAGCTTGGCCACACCAAGTGTTAGCCACGTTGACTGGTATAAACTTCTTACAGTGTGTTCTTCCAGGTCCTTCTCTGTGAATTTCTATTTCCAGATGTATCTCAGTGCATAAACACACATGTGCACACCCCGACCTGTGGGAATTGTATGGACATTGTTTTATGAGGTTTTTCTCTTACTTAAGTGTATCATTTTGTGTGTACTATGATAGACTGCTGCTTGCTTTATTTAACTCAACACGAGATCTGGGATATGTTTCTATGTTATCATCCCCATCAATTTTAACTGCTATTAAATCAGTCACAATAATATGCTGAGCATTTTCCTAATTAACAGACGGTTCAATCTTGCCCAATGTTCTGCTGTAATGGATACCCTCTGTATTTCCAGGTGTGGATGCATGTCTGCTTCTCCAGCACAAATACAGGGAAGCAGAACTTTGAGGAATTTGCTTATTTTCTGAAGGCACCTTTAAGGACAGGAAATTCTACTAAGGCAAAGATGGAGAATATTCACTTCCATGATGGGCAATTCATGGACTGTCAAAAGAGCAAACATCTTTGTCTCGGAAAAAGTGCAACCAGAGTGCTCCTTGGAGGCAAAGAGGGTGAAGCTTTGTCCTTCATACTCTGGATGTGTAGCTAGGTGAGGTTACCTCTTGGAAGAGTTTATCATACTTGGAAATTGGAGAATCAGCAAAGGAGAGAAAGACCCTCAGTGAGGTGGATTGACATGTTAACTTCAGCAATGGGCTCTAGTGTGTCTGGGATGGTGGGGCTGGCACAGGATAGAGCAGGGTTCAGGTCAGCTGTTCCCAGGGTCACAATGAGTCGTACGCAACTCAATGGCACCTAACAACAACAACAACAACAATAGGGAACCCAAGCAAGGTGTTCAGAAGGGGTGTGTTGTGTATGTGTGTGAGAGAAAAACACATAGAGACACCAACAAAAACATAGACACAAAGAGAAATAGAAGGCTTTCTGGGCTATGCTTTGTGTGGGCCTTTGCATTTTGCCAGATGTTTTCACTGAAGGCTTCATCTGTCCTCAGTACAGCCCCACAAGGCAGGTATGATGTGTAACATTGCTCTTTATATGTGTATATATATGATAAATACACCTAATGTAAGATTTTTCAGGACGACTTAAAACCTCTCAGGGAATTACAACAATGGTGACAGAAAGTCAGTATTTCTAGTTCTTTTTCTTTTTTTAAAAAAATTATTTGTTTATACCATCATTCATTTTTACACAATTTCATTCATATATATTTTGTTTCATGCAATAATTTCTGTATATTGCATTTTATATCATTAATTACTATGGATTGATTCATTTTATAGCTGAGGAAACTGAGGGTGAATATTAAAAGCTGAGACCTGAACTCTCACCTGACATCAAAGCCCTTGATTGTTCCTCCATCTCCTACTCCTTCCAACCCCCACCCCTGTTCCACTGTTAAGGTCTGGCCTGCAGCTGCGACTAGATACTCAAACTAATTTACTTCTTTGCTTTCTCAGTCAAAGACATCAACATGTCCCTGTGGCGCAAACCGGAGAAGGTGAAGTATGACCGGAGTGTCTTCATGAACCAGGGCGAGTGGGAGCTCTTGGGGGTCCTGACGCAGTTCCAGGAGTTCAGCATCGAAGGCAGCGAGTGCTACGCTGAAATGAAGTTCTATGTGAGTGGGCCTGGGAGGGAATGTGGGTAAAGTGATGAATAATGCTCACTAGCCTTCCCCTCCCCCTCACCAGGTAAACATCAGAATAAAACCAAACCAAGAACACAGCTGAGGAATTGATTCTCATCCCACAGGACTGAGTAAAAATAGCCTCTAGAGTTTCCCCAAATAGTAATGTTTATGGGAGCAGATCGTCACTTCTCTCTCCATAAAGCAGCTAGTAAGTTCAGAGTACTGACCTTGCAGGTAACAACCAAGCACCTAACCCCTACCCCACCAGTAGTCTCTGGTAGTCTGAACTACTCAATTCATTGCTGTGAGTCAGGACCAACCAGCCCAGTATATAACCAGCAGTTATCTATCACACAGGAGGAGACTGCTCACCTTCTCTCTCTGAGCAGCTAGTTATTAGGACCACCAGGAAGATACCCGCTTAGGGCTAGTATCTCAGCTCCCCTAGGACTACAGCGCCAAGAGCTGCTCAGGTGGCCTTATGTGTTGTTGGTAGGAGCCATTGAGTTGACACGGACTCCTGGTGATGCTATGAGCAACATATCTGAACCTGGCCTATTCCCCCGCCATCCTCACAATCTCTGATATGCTCCTGTCCACTGTTACAGTCACTGTGTCAATCCATCTGTTAGGGGTCTTGCTCTGACTTTCCGTCTCTCCCAGCGTGCTGCACTTTCCCACGGGCTGGGCCCTCTTGACAACATGCCCAAAGGATGTGAAACTAGGTTTCACCGTCCTTGCCTTCCAGGAGTATCCTGGTTGTGCTTTCTCCAAGACAGACCTGTTTATTCTTTGGCAGTCCATGGGATAGTCAGCATTCTTCTCCAGCACTACAATCCAAAGGCATCTGTTCTTCTTCTGTCATCCTTGTTCATTGTCCAACTTTCAAATACATATGAAGTAGTTGAAAAGACCTTGGTTTCTTTAGCTCTTTCCCAACCCTGAAATTACACAAATCCCCCTGGAGCTTCAACAAAGTGTATAGAGAAACCTCAGCTGACTGTCCCTTCACCTATCCTGAACTGCAACAAATCTTTCCAATAGCCTGAATCCAGAAGCAGACAATGGGGCTGTCCTGTTCTCTGGGCAACCTAGGCTGACAGCTCTTGCAAACGGGGGAGTGTGGAACAGGAGTGGCTTTGGGGTGCAGGGTCTGTCTGCTCTCCCGTCCCAGGTGGTCATCCGCCGGCGGCCCCTCTTCTATGCGGTCAGCCTCCTTCTGCCCAGCATCTTCCTCATGGTCATGGACATCGTGGGCTTCTACCTGCCCCCGGACAGCGGAGAAAGGGTCTCCTTCAAGATCACACTCCTCCTGGGCTACTCCGTCTTCCTGATCATTGTGTCAGACACCTTGCCAGCCACAGCCATCGGCACGCCCCTCATCGGTGAGACCCCTCCTGGGGGCGGAGCCCAGTGTGGCAAAGGGGACACCCTGCCCACTCCCTGCGTGTCTCTTCCCTGGTGTGTACAGGTGTCTACTTCGTCGTGTGCATGGCTCTGCTGGTGATAAGCTTGGCTGAGACCATCTTCATTGTGCGGCTAGTGCACAAGCAAGACCTGCAGCAGCCGGTGCCCGCCTGGCTGCGGCGCCTGGTTCTGGAGAGGATCACGGTGCTGCTCTGCCTGGGGGACCAGGCCGCTTCCCCACGGCTCTCCGCCTCCAATCAAGCCCCCAACATCAATGACTGCTCAGGTGAGAGCGGGACAGCTGGGACAACCAGGAGTGTAGTGTCCACCTCTCCCCTGGATCTAGAGCTGCTGGAGTCGTGTGTGTGTGTGTGTGTGTGTGTGTGTGTGATGCTGAAAAGCTTATGTTGTGGTGGTGGTTGTTAGGTGCCAAGGCAAGTACAACTCATAGCGACCCTGTGAACAACAGATCTGAATTCTGTCCTTTCATGGGTCATCCTCACAATCTCTGACACACACAAGCCCATTGCTGCAGTCACTGTGTCAGTCCACCTGGTTGAGGGTCTCCCTCTCTATCACCACCCCTTCACCCTCTCGAGCATGATATCTCTCTTTAAAGAATAACCTACATTAGAAACTTGCCTAAAGTATGCGAGATGAAGCTTCATCACCTTTGCCTCCAAGGAACACTCTGGCTGCACCTTCTCCAAGACATTCCTGTTTGTTCTTTTGACAGTCCATTGGATTCAGTACTTCTCTCCATCACCACAGCTCAAAGGCATCAACTCTTCTTCTGTCACCCTTACTCATTGCCCAGCTCTCAGATGCATAGCAAGTGACTGAAAAGACCATGCTCTGAATCAGATGCACACCAATCCTCACACTGACATGACTGCTCCTCATAATTTGGAGAGGCCCCTGATTACAGACTAGAGGAGCCTCAGGAGGGCCTAGGATTGGGTTCTGTCCTGTACAAGACACCCCCCACAGTCAGCCTCGGTGGGTGGGACCAGTCTGGACTCTCATATCAGTTTCCATCTGCTCACTGGCCAGCTGTGGAAAAAGGCAGGACAGAAAGCCCAGAAGCTGAGATCACCGGGCTGAGGGGCTCCTCTCTGAGATGGATCCATAAATCAAGGATCAACTTGTCATGGAGTCCAGGCCGGCTCATGGCCACCTCATGTGTTACAGAGCCAAATCGCTCCCCAAGGTTCCCTAGGCTGTAATCTTTAGGAAAACAAGTCCCACGAAGCCACTGTTGTTATTTAGTGGTGTTGAGTTGCCTCCAACACACAGTGACCCTGTGAAGAATGGAACAAACTTACACCCAGTCCTGACCCATTCTTACAGTCTCCGCTGGGCCTAGGCATGTTGTTAAAATCACTGCATCACTCTATCTTGTTGAGGGTCTTCCTTTCTTCCACTAGAGCCACTGGGAGGGCTCAAACCACCAACCTTTAGGTTAGCAGTCCACTATAAAACACTTCAACCTCCCAGTGACTTTACCTCCCAAAGTTAAATATGCAGCCACAATTTCTAAAACCTCTGAACAGTTCAAAGACCAGGCCCCATAGAAATTCAAACACCTGTGAGATGGAAAAGGTAAGTCCAGAGAGACAGTGCATCAGAATCTCTAGCTTCCAGAGTATGTAAAGAAGCTCTGGTCGTTTAGTGGTAAAGAGGGGTGCTGCCAACCCAGAGGCACGTGGTTCAAATCCACCAGCCACTCCCTGGGAGAAAGACAGCCAATCTCCTCCCAGGTAATATACTGTCTCTGAAAGCCCACTGGAGTTTTCAGAGTTATGAGTCAAATCTGACTCAACAGTACACAACAATAGCAAAAAGAACACGCTGGAGAGTCAG
Source organism: Elephantulus edwardii (assembly GCF_000299155.1). Taxonomy (NCBI): domain Eukaryota; kingdom Metazoa; phylum Chordata; class Mammalia; order Macroscelidea; family Macroscelididae; genus Elephantulus; species Elephantulus edwardii. The sequence continues at coordinate 5,724,233 of NW_006399843.1, forward strand.
CAATGAGCTGGTTTTGACTGGACTGTGCACAACCACAACTTCTGTTTTGGTAGGATGGCATGCATAGGAATCAAGTAGATTACATCTGTGGAAAGACTAGGTGGAGAAGCTCAATATCAGCAGTGAAAACCAGGCCGGGTGCTGATTTGTGGGACAGACCAACTACTCATATGCAAGTTCAAGCTGAAGTTGAGGAAAATTAAATCAAGTCCATGGGAACCAAGATTTGATCTTAAGTCTATCTCACTCGAATTTCAAAACCATCTCAGGAACAGGTTTGAGGCCTTGAGCACCAACGGGTGTAGGCCTAACGAGCTCTGGGAGGATATCAAGAAAATCGTCCATGAAGAATTCAAAAAATCATTACAAAGGCTGAAAAAGAAGAAAAGACCAAGATGGATGTCAGATGAGACTCTGAATATTGCATTAAAGCGCCAAGAAGCCAAAGCTAAAGGAAGAAACCAAGAAATCAAAGAACTAAACAGAAAATTGTAAAAGGCAGCCCAGGACGACAAAGCAAGATACTATAATGAAATGTGCAGAGAGCTGGAGTCAGAAAATCAAAAGGGCGGGACTCACTCAGCGTTTCTTAAGCTGAAGGAGCTGAAAAACAACTTCAAGGCCACAGGTGGCAATACATAAGCATACTTTGGGTAGAATGTTAAATGATCCAGGAAGTATCAAGAGAAGATGGAAGGAATACACAGTCATTGTATCAGAAGGAATTGGCTGACACAGAAGAATTTCATGAAATGACATATGAGCAAGAGCCTATGGTGATGAAGGAGGAAGTTCAAATTGCTCTAAAGGAATTGGCAAAAAACAAGGCTCCAGGAATTGATGGCATACCATTTGACATACTTCAACAGACAGACACTGCCCTGTATGTGCTAAGTTTGCCAAGAAATCTGGAGAACAGCCAGCTGGCCCACTGACTGGAAAAGATCGATATTTGTTCCCATTCCAAAGAAAGGTGACCTAACAGAGTACGGGAATTATTGAACAATATCATTGATATCACATGCAAGCAAGATTCTGCTGAAGATTATCCAAAAATGTTTGGAACAATATGTCAACAGAGAACAGCCAGATGTACAGGCTGGATTTAGAAGAGGTCGTGGTACTAGGGATATTATAGTTAATGTTAGATGGATCTTGGCAGAAAGCAAAGAATACCAGAAGAATGTCTATCTGTGCTTCATTGACTATGCAAAGGCTTTTGACTGTGTGGATCACAACAAGCTGTGGCTGACTCTGAGAAGAATGGGAATCCCAGAACATTTGATTGTGCTAATGCGAAACCTATACTTGGACCAAGAGGCAGTCATCAGAACAGAGCAAGGAGACACTGCATGGTTCAAAATCAAGAAGGGGGTGTGTAAGTGATATATTCTGTCTCCATACCGAGACACTGGGCTGTACGAAGAGGAATGTGGCATCAGGATTGGTGGAAGAGTCATCAACAACCTGCGTTATACAGATGACACAACCCTGCTCACTGAAACTGAGGAGGGCCTGAAGCGCTTGCTACAGAAGGTCAAGGACTGCAGCCACCAATATGGATTGAAGCTCAACATCAAGAAAACTAAGATCCTCACCACTGGCCCAATTGGCAGCATCAGTATGGATGGTGAAGAGATTGAGATAGTTAACAGTTTTAGTTTGCTTGACTCCACAATCAACACTCTTGGTACCAGCAGCCAGGAAATCAAGAGATGAATTGCATTGGGAAAGTCAGCTGTGAGGGACCTCTCAAAAGTACAGAAGAGTAACAACATCAGGCTGGAGCCTAAGGTGTACCTGATCCACGCTGTAGTCTTCGCAATTATGTGCTAGGCATCAGAGAGTTGGACAGTGAATAGGGTTGATAGAAAGAGAATTGATGCCTTTGAGCTGTGGTGCTGGAGAAGAGTGTTGAGTATACCATGGACTGCTAGGAGAACAAACAGGTTTGTCCTGGAGAAGGTAAAGCCGAATGCTCCTTGGAGTCAAGGATTCTGAAGCTTCGTCTGACATACTTTGGGCATGTTGCAAGGAGAGAGCAGCCCTTGGAGAGGGATATCATGTTTGGCAGAGTGAAGGGGCAGCAAAGGAGAGGAAGACCTTCGATGAGATGGATTGATTCTGTGACTGGAGTGGTGGGAATAAGCGTATTTGAGATGGCTAGGTTGGCACAGGATAGAACAGCGTTTAGAGCTCTTGTACATAGGGTCGCTATGAGTCGCAAACAACTCGATGGCCCATAACAAAAACAACAATAGCAAGTGATTTGTTGGTTGATTTGCTGAGCACTTTGGCCAGGTGAGTGCAAAGCACTTTCATGCATTACCGTGGTCATGGTCACCCAATTGGATTTTCTGTTGTTCTCATTTTACAAGTGAATAATTAGAGCCAGGGGCTAATGGCTTGCCTGAAGTCATAGAGCACTTGACTAAACTCCTGCTTTTAACCACCAGCTTTTGCTACTTTCACCCTTTTCCTGGCTAGGGCCAGGCCTGTCCCATGAAACAGTTAGTCTATCTAAGTCCCTCTTATCACGAGCTAGTCAGCAAAACGAGACAGCCTACAGCTTCTGGTTAAGTTCACAGCTCACCTGGTAAAGGCAGTCTAATCTGAAGGTGAGTTTTCTGGGGGGCAGGGACCACTGGCCAGCCTCCTGAAGTATAAGATGTAGTAAAGAGGGCATGAGAGAGGGAGTTCAGTTTCCAGGGTGTGCATGGCCTCACCATTAAGCCACTTAACTTCTCTGAACTTTAGCTTCTTCATATAAAAAGTAGGAATAGTAACCACCTTAATTACACTTTTCTTATGGGGCTGTAATGAAGCTAAAATAAGAATATATAATTTCTGGGGGAAATCCACAGGTTTATAAAACTGAATACACCAAATTTATGATGTTGATGATCTGGGGAGGAAGCAGAGGATGTCACTACGGAGGAATATACAGGTCTATAACTGAAAACGGGTAGGAGCTTTATTTCTTCAGGCTACACTAACCTGGTAATTCAAATCCACCAGCAGTTTCAAGGGAGAAAGATAGGCAATTTTCTCCTGCGTGATTTACAGCCTCTAAAAACCCGCTGGAGGCTCAGCTATGAGTTGGTTCTGATTCAACAGCAATGACAGAGGGTGTGTTTGTTCAAGTCGGATGGTAGATATACAAATCTATAATGTAATTCTTTATTTATTTTAGAGCAGAAATTTTTCATAATAAAAATTCTATGGGCTGTAGGTCCAGAGAGAGCAGTAGTGATTCAGTGGTGGAATTCTCCCTTTCCAAGAGGAGACCAGGCCCAGTTCCGAGCCAATGCACGTCACACTCAGCCACCCTCCACCTGTCAGTGTGGGCTCGCATGTGGTTAACAGCACAGGCTTCAGTGAAGCTTCCAGACTAAGATGAACAAGGAAGGAAGTTGTGGCAATCTGCTTCCAAAAACCAGCCAGTGAAAACCCAGTGGATGACAATAGTCTGGTCTTTAGCTGATGGCACAGGACCGAGCAGAGCTGCTGGGTCATCAAGAGCCAGGGCTGACTGGATGGCAGCTAACGACGACATAAAATGACATAAAAGCAGAGTCAAGGCCTCTTGCCAATGCCTCCTTCTTGTTCCAGCCATGGGAAACCACTGCAGCCACCCAGGAGGACCCCAGGACTTTGACAAGTCCCCGAGGGACAGAGGCAGCCCTCCCCCACCACCCAGGGAGGCCTCGCTGGCCGTTCGGGGGCTGCTGCACGAGCTGTCCACCATCCGCCACTTTCTGGAGAAGCGGGATGAGAGCCGAGAGGTGGCCCGGGACTGGCTGCGCGTGGGCTCTGTGCTAGACAGGCTGCTCTTCCGCATCTACCTGCTGGCCGTGCTGGCCTACAGCATCACGCTGGTCACACTCTGGTCCATCTGGCAGTATTCCTGAGTGGGCACAGCCCAGGAGGAGGTAGGTGTGGGGCTGGCTAGGATGGTGTGCAGGACTTCTGCTCAGGTCCTTCAGGGTCCGGGGGACACTAGGGACATTTCTTCCCATCTCCTCACCTTAGTTTGCAAGATGCAAATCTGTCGCTCATAGGGTCACAAGGAGGAGTCATAATTGACTCCACAGGACCTCACAACAAGAACAACTAGTTTGTTCTGTTTGTAAATTCTGTATCAGTCTCAGGTGGCCTAGTGGGTAAAGGCATTGCACTGCCAACACACAGCCAGGTGATTCAAATCCACCAGCTGCTCTGTGAGAGAAAGATGCACAGTCTCCTCCTGTGTGATTTACAGCCTCTGAAAACCTGCTGGAGGATCAGCTGTGAATTAATCGGTTCCAATTTGACAGTGCATAACAACATTTATATCTCTGCATCTGTCTGTTTCTCTCTCTCTAGATATATAGAAATAGAGACAGATACAGATATAGATAGATATATATTACATTTTCAACTGAAGTATGCATATCAAAATAGGACCCATTCAATAGTTTCTACACATAGTATTCAAATATAGTCTTCCCATTGTATCAACATTCTTATTCTTTCTGTCTTACTTACTCCATCCCATAACCTTATTCTCACAGTGCCCACTATGCTTGAGGATATTTGCTGATCATTTCAGGGGCCTTCTTAAGATGCATGTGTAGTCCTTCCCCTGACCTGATTCCAGTGCCTGCTCTTCTCAGTAATCTAGACTCAGGGATCCTTCCCCCAAGAACTTGGTGTTTAAAAGTCTTCCATCCCTTTCCCATAAGCCTCAGTTCCCCTAACACTTCCTTAAATAAGGAGTATTGGAATTCTGCTCAACTCTCCCTCCTTGTTTTCAGATGGAAGGCAAAACCAGCTCTACTCTGTGCCCCTGATAGCTCTGCATTTGGTCCATCCAGACCTCTGATGTCTTCTCTCCTTCTTCACTTCACCTGTGGCCACGCCCCTCAGCATTCCTGCCTCCACCATCAGATGGCAGGGATGGTGCTGTAATAAAATGTGACAAAGCTGTGTGCACTTTCCTTGACTTCTTGTCTTCAGTTTTGAGAAAAGCCTAGGTGGGTAGAAGAGGAAGTTTACAGTTACAAGTAGAAATGAGGTTTAGGAATTATCTGTGGCTTCCATTGTCTGGTGCTCCCCAGTGTACCAGGGAATTCTTATTGTTTGCTGTCAAGTCAGAACAGCCCACAGCTGACCCTCCAGCAGGTTTTCAGAAGTAGTTAATTACACAGGAGCAGACTGCCCATCTTTCTCCCATGCAGCAGCTGGTGGATTTGACATGCCTTTAGGTTGGCAGCCCAATTCTTTACCACCATGGCACCAGAGTACCAAGGAATGGGAGCTGGTAAAATGGGGCTGTCCTGAAGCACGGCAGTGGGATTTAAAGTATGCAATACTGGACCAGGCCATTTAGCAGGAGGGGGATACGCAGTCCTCTGATACCCTAGAAAGATGATGGAGAGGGAGTACATAATCTTTTGTCTGGTTTCCTGATGATTGAGTGAAGCAGGAAGCCCACTCGCTGCCTACAAGCAACTACCCAGCTGAGCCCTAAAAGGAGCCTGCAAAGGAGACAGGAATATCAGCACCATGGCCAGCACCCACTGACTTGGAAAAAGACCAAGGCTTGATTTACTACTTAGCAGCCACAAGAAAGCAAGAGAACAAGGGTGGCCAAATCTTCCTCCTCATATACTGGTTCCCCCTCTTCGGCTAATGAGGCCTGCACCACTTCTGTCACATGGAGCAAGTCTGGAGGGAAGGAAAGTCAGAAGCCCCTTGGGCCACCGCCTGCCTCATCCCCCTCAGTGTAGGGTCAGCTTCCCTCCAGCTTCCTCTCTCTCCTTCTATTTTTACCCCTTTCCTTGTCTTGAGCACCTGTCACTTTGAGGAAGACGTGGAAGAGTCATGTGCCATCGAGTGAGAATATTGCCAGGCTAAAAGGAAACAGACCCAAAGTCATACAGGATAAATGAGTCCTAGCAGTTCCACAGCCTCCACAGAGCTTATTGTGGGAAGCCTGAACCCATATCTTCCCACACACCCTACAATTCTAGCTGGTGGACAATCCCAGAGTCTAGAGAGGGGACTGAAAGGCTAAGGACACCGACTTCTCTTGGCTTCTTCTCACTCCAGCTTCTCCAACGTGCCCCAAAAACTCATTAGATAGAATGAATTTTCACCTGCTACCTCCACCTCAGACATTTGTACTTTTGATATTAGTTAAAACGGGACCAATCACCCCTGGCCTGGACTTGGTTTTGACTTATTGCCAGCTTGTAGGACAGAGCAGAGCTGCCTCACAGCATTTCTGGGACTGTCAGCCTTTATGGAAGCAGACGGCCTCATCTTTCTTCCATGGGCTTGGTGGGTTCAAACCACTGACCTTTTAGGTTATCAGCCTGACTTTTAACCTACAGTGCCATCAGGACTCTGTGATAGGTGCCCTGCATCTATCTTGCTTTGCTGATGAATCAGGGTTTCCCGGTAAAGTGCAGCAAATGGAGGAGATGGAGATTGGCCTCACTCACAAGTGTTGTCTTCTGATGAGGAGGACTGGACTGAAGAAAAAGACAGTTCATCTAACCTCAGGGTGGCCCCTACTTGTCCACACCTTGGTCTTGTCTTGGGGCCAACAGCTACCTCATTCTATTAGAGTCCTGGCTGGGCCAGTCATGCTATTAGGTGACGATCATTTCTCAATTCACGGCCATGGAAAGGTGGACAGTCTGGGCCTGTCAACACACCACTGGTCATTAAGTGGGTGGTTATTGACAAAGTGTCCAACCAGAGAGCTAGTAAGACACTAATCAACCTATTGATTCCTCATCTCCCCCTCCCCACCCTTCGTCCACAATCAATGGTGCGACAGAGCCCAGCATTGAGGCCGCCAATTAACCACCTCGTGAGTGAGCCGCTACATGTAACATCTCCTGCTCCACTAGCCACGTCCAATCAGCACATCGATCCAGCATCCAGTCTGTCTTGCCCAGACTTGGGAAACTGAGGCAAAGGCAGAGGACCTCCCCTGAGCATCCACTCTAATAACACCCAGTCCACTGGTGCTGACCTTAGTCTTCCCTCAAGGAGACCTTGACTCTGCCTGACGGCTGAGGGTTGAGGGCACCCAGAAGTGCCTTCCCACTTATTATGACTCCTGGAACCGGCCATGTTGGCTCACTTCATGTTCAGCCATAAATAGAAAGAGGAAACCAGAAACAACCCATATCAGCACCTCTCAGAGTTTGCTGGTTCTCCTCCTCTCTGTCAGATTACTTGACAAGCAGGGTAAGTATTTGTGGGTGCCATGGTGCCTGCCTCCTAGTCTGTAGTAACAACTGTGATATGCTCTCCTCAGACTATAAAATTGAAAAAGGCTTCTGATGCTACAGGAAGGTGCTAAGGGGTTGGGAGATCAACAGATGGGAGCTATTTCTAGTCTATAAGGTGAAAAATTGTGGAATTGTCCACTCTAGTAAGTTTGTGCATCCTCTGCTTAGTGGTTCATCTGATGCTGCCCCCATCACCTACACGCTTACTCCACCTCCTTCCTTGTTCTACAGGGAGGACTCCCAGTTCTGATCTCTGCTCCTCCACTCAGCATTCCCAAGCCTGTCATCACTACTAAAAATATTCCACTGCAAATTTGGAAAATGCCCAGCCTGAATTCCTCAAGCTCTCTGAACCCCTAGACTTTACTGCTCCACTCATGAACCTTGTGGTGCAGTTGTGAAACCCTCAGCTGGTAACTGAAAGGTTAGTGGTTCAAACTTACTCAGTGGTGCTGAGGAAGAAAGACCTGGTGATCCCCTGTATTGATTATATCCTAGAAAACCTCCAGGGCAAGTCTCCTGTGTCTCATGTGGTTACTAAGAGTAAAAAAAAAAAAACCTCAAGGTCACCTAAAAAGAAAAGTAACACAGCCCCACGCCCTGCATTCTGCTGTGGGCTTCCCTTTGGTTAGGTGTCTAATGTGCCACCATTTCTATGAATACATGTATTCATTAGGGAAGCAGAGAGTACCAGAGGAATGTCTACCTGTGTTTCATTGACTATGTAAAGGCATTTGACTGTGGATCACAACAAACTATGGCTGAATCTGAGAAGAATGGGAATCCTAGAACACTTGATTATGCTTATGAAAAACCCACACTTAAACCAGGAGGCAGTTATCAGAACAGAGCAAGGAAACATGCATGGCTCAAACTTGGAATGAGTGTACACCAGAAATGTGTCCTATCTCTATAACTTTTCAATCTATATACAGAACAGATTATTCAGGAGACTGGGATCTATGAGGGAAAACGTGTCATCAGGGTAAGAAGAAGACTCATCAACAATCTGGGTTATTCAGGTGACACAACCCTGTTTCCTGAAAGGACCCGAAGCGCTTGCTGTAGAAGGTCAAAGAGTACAGCCTTCAGTAAGAATTGAAGCTCAAAATCAAGAAAACAAAGAATCTCACCACTGGGCCAATTGGCAGCATCATGATAGATGGTGAAAAGATTGAGATTAAGGACTTTAGTTTCCGTGGCTCCACAATCAGCACTCTTCTAGGTACCAGCAGCCAGGAAATTAAAAGATGAATTGCATTGGGAAAGTCAGCTGTCAGAGACCTCTCCAAAGTACTGAAGACCACAATGTCAGTCTGGAGACTAAGGTGCACCTGATCCTGACCATAGTCTTTGCAATTACTTGCTATGCATCAGAAAATTGGACAATGACTAGGGATGACAGAAGGAGAATTGATGCCTTTGAGCTGTGATGCTGGAGAAAAGTATTGAATATAAAATGGACTGCTAGGAGAACAAACAGGTTCGTCCTGGAGAAGGTGAAACCAGGCTTGGAGGCAAGGATTCTGATGTTTTGTCTGACATACTTTGAACATGTTGCAAGGAGGGACCAGTCCTTGGAGAGGAACGTCATGAGTGGGAGGCTGGAGGGACAGTGCAGGAGAGGAAGACTCTTGATGAGATGGATTGATTTAGTGACTGGAGTAATGGGAGTAGGTGTGTCAGAGACAAGAAGATTGGTGTAGGACAGGGCAGGGTTTATGGCTGTTGTACAAAGGGTTGCTGTGAGTCACAGGTGACTTGGCAGCACATAACAACAACAACAATACTCAGTGGGGAGTCCTGGTGGCCTAGTGGGGAGAGACTTGTTCGGTTAACCTAAAGGCAGGGTCTCTCTGGCAGTTCCAATCTACCAGTGACTCCACAGGAAAAAAAGATGGGCAATTTCTTCCCATGAGATTTACAACCTCTGAAAACCAGCTGTAGAGTCAGTCAGCTATGAGTTGGTTTAGACTCAAGAGGGCACGCAGTTCAAGGCCACCAGCTGCTCAGCGGGAGAAGGGCGCCTCTGAAAACCATGTATGTATTTGCTGCTTCTGAAAACCCGCTGGAGGTCAGCAACTCGCCTGCACATTAATTACAACTACTAGTGACACAGTCTGCAGTGAATTTCACTGCTAACCAAAAGGCAACTGGAATCCACCAGTGGCTCGGAAGGAGAAAGATGGGCAGCGTCCTCCTGTTAGATTTTACCACCTCAGACACCAAAAAGTCGCTAGGAGTTGGACGTGATGGCAGTGAATGACAGATCTACTTTTAAAGATTCAAATTTAATAGTTACATGCTCTCGAAAGTGTGTGACATGTATTTTATCATAACAATAACATTTTTTAAAAAGCCTCAGCCCACAGCCACAATCGCTGCTCAGGACGGTGACCCGGAGGGTGGGGGTGGGGGTGTCCAATCTGCAGGCGAGTTTAGGGTTAGTTTCCCCCGATTTCTGTGCGCAGCAGAGAGGAGGCGAAGCCGCCCGCTGTGGGTGAGTGGAGGGGCAGAGCATGTGGAGGGGTGTGGCTCGGCATTCATAAGCCAGATCCTCCTCGCGCCCCCACCTCCCCCAGCCTCTGAATCAATACATTTTGAATCTAATCTAATAACAGAGATTTAACGAGGGGATAATGCGAGTGGAGCGGCCAGGCGCTTTGTCTCTTCTTTCATGCCGCAGCTGGGGCCCATTATCTGGGGACAATGCCCCACGCTAATCGCTCGCTCTCTCCTCCCGAGTGTTTGGGGAGGGGCGGTGGGCGAGAGAGGGCAGCTCCTCCCCTGATTGGAGGGGAGGGGAGGGGAGGGGAAGGGGCGGAGGGGGAAGTTGAGAAGGGTCGGCACAGGCTCCCACGCAATTGTCTTTGACCTGCCATCAGCTCGCTGGCCGTCTCCCCCCACCCCCACACCGCTCCCTGACCAGGGGAGGGGGTAACAGTACGCGCAAACAGCAGATAATTAATAATCAGCTGCAGCACCCATGCCCGGGGTTTGAGTGGGGGGCCCCCCACCCCTTTTTCTCTAACTTGGTCCTCTATAATTTCAGGTTTCTCATTGAGGTCTGTGATTGGCCAGCTCTGACTGGCATGGTTAGAGAATTAAACCCTGGTTTTAGAGACCCAGAATATCCTTTTCTGAAACAGAATGCAGCTCCAAGCTTCTGTCTTTTGCTGGGGCCGTATCCAGGGCTTGGCCTGCAGGGGGCGGTGTGCGTGACAGTAGAGAAAGGACTAATAAGGACGTCCTGGTGAGCTCTCATGCTAGCCTAGTCCCTTGGAGGTAGTCTGCAGTTAACCCAAAGTCCTGGCCTCTTTGCCGGTTCAAATCTACCAGCCACTCGAAATCTACAAGCTGCTCCACAGGAGAAAGACAGATCTTTTTCTTGTGCGATTTACGGCCTCTGAACACCTGCTATGATGAGTCAATTCCAACTCCATGGCAATGAGGATTGAGAGGACCATGAGTTAGACTGGGAGTCCAAGGGTGAAAGAATGCGATCTTGTTGCTTAAACGCCTTTTTTAAAAAGAGATTTTCATCTCTGTAGGTTGAGAAAGGGCAGCCCAGGACGAGTGTGGAGAGGATTTTCCTTCCTTTAGTTGGAGGGAAGTCCAGAGCTAGGACACTTTCCACTTAGAAGCTCACCTTCCTCTCACATCATATCCTGGGGGCAGCATGAGAGCTGAGTGGAGGGCACAGTGCAGAGCAAGGAGTCAGTGTGTTGATGTGAACATGATCATATTCAAGCAGAGAAAAGCCCTGGCAATTCATTTCCAAAATAAATAAGCAAACATCCACAAAATCAGCCAATGAAAGACCCATGGAGCCCAGTCCTACTCTGACTCTGACACAAGGGGTCTCCATGTGTCCAGAATTGACTCAGTGGTGGCTGGTTTGGTTTTGGTGTGAAGAGACCCAAAGCCTGAATTTCACTCCTGTGCATGCCATCTGCAAAACCTCAAGCTTGTCCTTAACTCCCCTGTACCTCTACTTTCTCACTTGTAAGTGGGAGTTATGAGTGCCTGGCTCAGGGCCCTATGGAGACAACATGACTCCAAAAGCGAGGGAAGTCACATGGTTAGGAAGGGAGGAAGGCTCAGGAAGATGGCAGCTCTGGGACTCCAGACAGCCTTTCTTTGTGTGAACTGCTCCTGGGGAGGGGAGCAGAAAGGCCAATTCCAACCCCAGTGCTATTCAGTCAGTTTTGACTCATAGCCCCTCCCCTGGATTTCACTGGAGGCTGTAGATCTTAAAGCCTCATGGAGCTCAGGTGGCCTGTGACTGTTAAGTGCTGTGGAGCTATGACTCACAGGGAGCTTAAGAACGATAGATCTGAACCCTGCCCTATCCTCTGCCACCCTCATCATCTCTGACACACTCAAACCCACCATTATAGTCCTTTGTGTCAATCCATCTCATTGATTTGTGTCAATCTCATCTCATCAATTCCTTCGCTGAGCCTCCACATTTCCTGGCACGATGTTCTTTTCTAAGGACTGACCCCTTCCTAGCAACAAGCCCAAAGTATGCGAGACAAAGTCTCACTATCATTGCCTCCAAGGAGCACCCCAGGAATTGCACCGCTAACCCAAAGGCAGCAGGTTTGAATCCACCAGCTGCTCCCTAAGACGAAGATGGATAATCTCCTCTCATGCGTTTTACAGCTTCAGTAAACCTACTCGAGGGCTGGGTGTGGGTCGATTCTGAGTGTTTTTGAGTAACTCTTTCTGGGGAGAGAATTCCCAGCAGCTAGTAGATAAGAACTGCTATTGATTCTGTATTTCTTGACCCCATGTTAGATATGGTCGGGGCAAAATGCAGTGGTCATTCATCATATGACAAAATCAAAGCAAAAGTTGCTTTGCATTTAACCTGACTCATGTCTATACCATGTGTGTCAGAGAAAACTGCTGTACTCCACAGAGTTTTCAATGATTCAATAATTTTTTTTTAGTTATCACCAGACCTATCTTCTGAGGCACCTCTGGATGGACTAGAACCTCTAACCTTTTGTTTTGCAGTACAGCTTGCCAATGCTGTGTTCCAGGAACTTCCACCATAGAGTGGGCTAAAGTTCCTGCCTCTACCTGGTGCATCCAGACCTTTTTTCCCCCTTATCATCTTGTTCTCTTCTATTATTAATCCCTCTCCCTCACCCCTTCACAGTCACAGCTCCTTACCATGAAGGTCTTCCATCAAACTACAGTTTGGAGTTGTAACGGCAGTTGGGAATGTATATAAGATATTTGGTACAAGTTGGATGACCTGTCCTGGTCCGACCTGGGTCTGTCTCTCCTATTCAAGATCCTTTAGCAGCAGTTTTAATTTTTGGAAGAGAGCACATCACAATCTACAATACCCTTGATTTAAAATCCTGAGAATTTACTTCCACTACCTTGCCCTCCCTCTTCCAAAGATTTAGCAACAAATGAGCCCCTTACTTCTGACCGTCTATGGTGACCACAACTTTGTCCTTTTAGGTCTGTCCACAAGGTGGCAGCAAAGCACAGACGTTTTACGATGTGGACTATGTGAATCATTTCATTGCTGCCTTCCCAGTTTAAAAAGAAAAGAAAGGACGCTCTGGTAGCTTAGCAGCCTAGCAGTAAGAAGCTGGGTTGTGATCCTAAAGGCATGAGGTTCTAGTCTACAAGCTGCTCATTGGGAGACGGATGAATGGGCAGTCTCTTCCTGTGCGATTAAATAACTAACTGCTGCTAAAAACCTACTTGCTGGAGGGTCAGCTGTGAGTTGGTTTCACCTTGACAGTAGTCAACAACAGCATCTCTATGCAAATGCCTCTTTGTAAGAAGAATCTTTTTCCTGTACGAGAACCAAGGATTGTTATTACACTTGCTGAAGCTCTGGGAAGAGGTTCCCACTTCACTCTCTCTCACACTCACACATATTCACACATGCAATTTTGTCCACCTTGATCCCCATGCAAATGGCCCTGTGACTGCATACCCTTACACACATTCACGCACTTTTTCTAGCTTTTCTACCTCATTTTTATTCTGCCCAGTGGAGAAGGCAGCAGTTTTACCTGACATCCAAGCACAGATAGACCATGAAGGGCTCGATCTTTCTCTCTGTCCGTTCCTGTGGGGCTCAAGGCCCTGTCATTTTGACAGAGCTCCCAGATGGTTCTCAACGGTCATAGAGAATGAGAGGGAGGGTGACCTGCTGCCCAGAGCAGGAGCTGACAGGGAGGGGTGAGGGTGGTGATGTCACAGTTAGATAGACAGGTAGGACAGAATTCTGAGCGATCTTTACCCCATGGCTCAGGACGGAAGATTGAAGACATACAGAAATAACTCAGATCACTGTCATTCAGTTGTCATTGGGTTTCAAGTGGAAGTTTTAGCAGGATCAGATTGGCCCATCTTTTATTTGTGGAGTCACTGGTGGATACGAACTACCGGAGAGGCACAGGATTAGCACACAGCTCCCCACAGACTAGGCTGCCAAGTACAAACTGCTCTACCTGAGGAGATGCAGAGCAAGCAGAGGCCCCAGCGCAAAGCCAGAGTATGCTCATTTTAAACTTTGGCTTTGTTATGATTCTTATGCATAAATCTGGACATCTGCTACCCAGGCCCCTGCACAGCAAAGGGGATGCCATGGTCCATCACACACTCATTTTGTCAGCACCATGTTATTGTTGTGTGCCATCAAGTCACCTGCGACTCATAGCCTCCCTATGTACAACAGCTCTGAACCCTGCTCTATCCTGAGCTAATCTTACTGTCTCTGATACACCTTTTCCATTACCCCAATTGCTGAGTCATTCCATCTCATCGAGGGTCTTTCTGTCTTGCACCGTCCCTTCACCCTCCGAAGCATGGTGTCCCTTTCTAAGGACTGTTCCTTCCTTGCAATATGCCCAAAGTACGTCAGACAAAGAAAGCTTCAGAATCCTTGCTTCCATATAAGGAACAGTATTTTCTATTAGGTACCTTATTCTATATAATATAGAATATTAATATATATCCTAATAATATATTCTGTTAGGTAACATATTAGGTTCAATATCTTTACGGTGATGAGTACTGAGTTCCGTTCTGGTCTAAGGAGAAAGCAGAGCCCGAGAAAGATAGTACAGGACACACGGCTGTCAGGGGCTTTGTTAGCGGATTTCCCCAATGCTGCACATCTTTTGATTTCTTGGCTGATGCTACCATGAGTGTTGATTGTGGATCCAAGTAAAAGTAAATCATTGACAACTATTCCATCTATCGTGATGTTGTCTATTGGTCCAGTTGTGAAGTTTTCTGTTTTTTGATGTTCAGATGTAATAACCCATACTGAAGGATATATAATCTATGTCCTTGTTGTTGTTGTTGTTATGCACGGTCGAGTCGCTTGCGACTCACAGTGACCCTATGTACAACAGTCCTAAACTCTGCTCTGTCCTGTGCCAATCGCACCATCTCCAATACACCCATCCCGATTACCCCAGTCACTGAATCAATCCACCTCATAGGGGGTCTTCCCCTTCTGCGCTGTCCCTCCACCCTACCAAGCATGATGTCCCTCTCCAAGGACCTGTCCCTCCTTACAACATGTCCAGAGTATGTTAGACAGAGCCTCAGAATCCTTGCCTCCAAGGAGCTGCCTAGTTTAACCCTTTCCAGGATGAATCTGTTTGTTTTCCTAGCAGTCCATGGTACCCTCAATACTCTTCTCCAGCACCACAGCTCAAAGGCATCAATTCTCTTTCCATCCTCCTTAGTCATTGTCCAACTCTCTGATGCATAGCAAGTGATAGCGAAGACCATGGCCTGTATCAGACACACCTTAGTCTCCTGAGAGACACCATTGCTCTTCAGTACTTTGGAGAGGTCCCTAACAGCAGACTTTCCCATGGCAATACACCTTTTAATTTGCTGGCTACTGGTTCCAAGAGTGTTGACTGTGGAGCCAAACAAACCAAAGCTGTGAACAATCTCAGTCTCTTCACCATCCATCCTGATGCTGCCAATTGGCCCAGTGGTGAGAATCTTTGTCTTCTTGACATTGATCCTCAATCCATATTGGAAGCTGCAGTCCTTGACCCTCTGCAGCAAGCGCTTCAGGTTCTCCTCAGTTTTAGCAAGCAGGATGTGTCATCTGCATAACGCAGGTTGTTGATATCATCTTCCACCAATCTTGACCCCACATTTCTCCTCATAGAGCCCAGCCTCCCAGATAATCTGTTCTACATACAGGTTGAAAAGGTATGGAGATAGGACACATCCCTGCTGTATGCCTTTCCCAATTTTCAACCATGCAGTGTTCCCTTGCTCTGTTCTGACGACTGCCTCTTGGTCCAAGTATAGGTTTCTCATTAGCACAATCAAGTGTTCTGGGATTGCCATTCTTCTCAGAGTTCCTTGAGTCTTCTTCACTTCTGGTAGGCAAAATTGCATCTACTGTAGAACGCAGGTTGTTGATGAGTTTTCCTCCAATCCTGATGCCACATTCATCTTCGTATAGAATGTGGAGCCTCTCTTGTCCTAGAGACAAGATCTGCGCTGATCCTGACGGCACCCAGTTTGAGACTTACAGCTGCTCCATGGGAGAAGGATGGGTATATTCTCCTCCTATGTTATTAACAGCCTCTGAAAACCAGCCAGAGGGTCAGCAGCTATGGGTTTGTTCAGACTTTTATGTCCACAACAACAACTAGCAGCAAAGTGTGAACCTTCAACCTGGTTGATGTGCGATTAACAAATTTACTGAACAAATTTACCGCCAGGGCTCCATCATCACTCTCACTCCTTGGATTGACTCCTAGCTGACCCTCTATCACATTTTGGGAGGCTGTAAATCTCACTGGAGGATACTGTCCCTCTTTCTCCCATGGAGCCACTGGTGGATTTGAACCGCCACAGAATTGCCACCTTTGGGTTAGCAGCACACCTCTCTTGCGTGTAGCTATCAAAGCTCAGTTATACCTGTAAAACCCACTCACTGGCCTTGAGTTGGCTCTGAATCTAAGGGGACCTCCATTGGGTGTCTGAGCCTGTAAATCTTTATGGGAGGAGGGTACATTCGTGTCCATTAACTTTTAGGTTGGCCGCACTGCATGTGTTATGCACAAGCCATCAGGACTCCTTCATATTTCAGCCTCACCCAACACACAATATATCCTCTGGCAGCTCTGTTCCCAACTTTTCTTGGATGGTATAAGGAATGCATCATTTATTGTCAGGTTGTTCATGTCTCTTGGCTCCAAGGCAACAAGAAGTAGGTGTGTCTCCTTTCTGACCCTAGCCCAGAGGCCTGACTCGAAGACATGCTTTGCATTTAGTGAATAGATCAAAGAATGGAAGGCACCTCCCATCTGGACCCTAGGGAGCTCTTATGGGCAAGATTTTGCGCTGAATCGGGAAAGTGAGCAGTTCAAGGTCACCAACTGCTCTGAGGGAGAAGGACGGGAAATCTCCTCCCGTGCCTCTGAAAGCCCACCGGAGGATCAGCTATGGGGCGGTTCCCCCTCTATATTACACAACAACTACAACAAAGTTCAGACAGGAGCAGGCTGCAGGTATTTGAAAAGCCTTTTCTAGAGGTGTCAGCTTGAATAAGGAGATCGGGAGGAGAGACATAAGAGAGAGACCCCACAGCCGAAGGTGTACTGGAGAGTCTGGGGGAGCCCTTGAGTGCGTGGGGTGGCCCTTGTAAAGCCCTGCTAACACTTCACCTGCTAGCCTCTCTGAGATCCTTTAGGAGTGGGGACCATTCCCCCCCCCCAGTAGAATGTACCCTCGTGCAGTAGCTGGTGTGCGGGCGTCATTGTGGCCCCAAACACTGAGCCCCCCCCCCCAGCAGGAAGTGGGTTCCCCCCAGGCTGTGTCTCCAGAGCCAGACACTGGTCCTCGTGTAAGGGCTGTCACTGTCTGTTGGAATTCTTGAAGGAGGGGCCCGGGAGAGTGGCTTGGGACTTCTCTCTGAAGCTCCTGTGAGGATGTCTGGGGCATTTCTGAGCCAGAAAAGAGGTGCAATTATTTCTGCAAGTCCATGAGCACGGCTGCGGCAGATTCTGTTCCGAGTGGGAGACCTCCGGCGGGAGGAGGGGTGGAGAGGCCTCAGAACAGCCTCTGTCCATCATAGACATTGAATTTTGCATCTGAGGCGGTGTTCCTTCAGAAGTCAGAGGATTTCGTGTGGGGTCGTGAGTCAAGCACCTAGAGGAAACGAGAAGTCCACCCGGGGCAGGTAAGGGGAGAGCAGGGAGGAGGTCGCATGGATAGGGAAGGAAGCGTACAGTGGGGTCCCTGGGCCCAGGCCACTGCCACACTGCAGGGAAAGGCCCAGAGGAAGCCGCCCATGGCTCAGGTGACTCCCTCCACGCACCCTGTGGGCGCAGCTCCCAGCCCTGCACTGACTGGGTATGTCCTGATAAAGTGTTGCTTTAAAGTCTATTTTTCATTAATAATTCCTTTTGTGAGGAGAATCCCATTTTCTCCCCTGCAGAGTAAAGAGAAAGGAAGTGCAATCGCGTTGCTATGGGAGGAAATGGATTTGGGTCTCTCCAGGAACTTCCGGACAGCTCCTTTGGGGGAGCTCCAGAGTTTGCACAAACAGACATTCGCCTGCGGGGGTGGGGGGAGGTTGGAGGGGGGTGGGGGGGTGTTCCATAACTACGCAGCAGCCTCCAGAGGCCTGGCATCAGGGAGGTGGTGTGGGGAAGAACCCTGTAATGTAGGACTGGAACCAGCCTCCTCACTCATAGTCTTGAGCCCCAGCTTTGCAGGGTGGCCAGAGGGGCTGCTACTGGCCTGGTGCACTGCCCTAACTCCAGCGGTGCCATTCACTCAGCAGGCCATGCCATATGGCTTCCACGGGCCACTTCTTCTGCCCATCACCAGGCCCGTGTCAGGAAGCAGTGGTGCTATACTTGTTGTGATCCTGGAAGCTAAGGCACAAGTATTTCAAATATCAGCAGAGTCCTCCACGGTGGACAGATTCAGCAATCTTTTTATTTTTCCTCAATAAAATGTTTATTTTATTTTATACTGGTTTAGCCCTGGAATCAAGGATTCTGAAGCTTCATCTGACATACTTTGGGTATGTTGCAAGGAGGGACTGGTCCTTGGAGAGGGACATCATGTTTGGAAGAGTGGAGGGACGGTGCAGGAGAGGAAGACCCTTGATGAGATGAATCGATTCTGTGAGTGGAGTGGTGGGAATGAATGTATTTGAGACAGGGAGGTTGGCACAGGATAGAACTCCGTTTAGGGCTCTTATACATAGGGTCGCTATGAGTCGCAAATGACTCGATGGCACATAACAACAACAACAATAAAATTTTTATTTTATTTTATACTGGTTTACGTAACAAAAGTTCACATGCATTGTTTTTCACATCAGATCTCTCCCATTTCCTTTACTCATCCTCTACTCGTCAAATTGTATGATCCGATGATTACTGGCCCTGCCCATCCTCACCCCTTTGCTGCCATCCTTCCCACCTTGAATCCTCATACATGGTTTTCTAGTTATCTATTTTTACAATAGTTGTATTATACAGTATTTGTCCTTATGGGACTGAGTTAGTTCACTTAGCATAATGCTCTGTTCTCTCCCAAGTTAGGTAGTGAGTCACAAAATCGTTGCTCCTGTGTGCTGCATAGTATTCCATCTTGTCAATGTTCCGTATTTTCTCAATCCATTTGATTGTGGTTGGACATTTGGGCTGTTTCCATGTTCTTCTGCAGAATCTTAAGGTGGCGAAAGATTAGGACGAAAGGCCTGATGGTCCACTCCCAAGGAAAACCTTTTGGATTAAAACAGGCTGTTGTCTGTTAAGTGCCAGAAGATGAGCCCCTTAGGAAGGAAAGCCCTCAAAACACACAGCAGCCTCAAACAGGAACTAGACAGAGGAGACCAAAGGTGGTGCAGGACTGGGGGATGGTTCCATCCTGCCGTGTGTGAGGTGGCTATGAGTTGGAGCCAACTCAACAAAGTTCCTCCATCTATAATACCATTCTAGCAACTTCCCAATCTACCTACAAGATCAGCTCAGACTTCATTACAGAGAAACTGTGGCGCCTCTTTGTCTGCATGCCCGTAATACCACTTTTCCTGTTCTATGGTTTATTACAGAATTTACTTACAGAATTGCAACTATCTGTTTAAGTGTCTGTCTTACTCCTCCCAGAATGTGGACCCTCTCTGTTTCCTATCCCCACTGGTGGCCTGGTGGCAAGAAGCCTGTGCTGCAGTCCCAATGGCACGTGCAGGAGAAGGATGGGCAATCTCTTCCCATGTGATTAACGGCCTCTGAAAACTCACTGGAGGGTCAGCTATGGTTCCAACTTGGTGGTACGCAACAACCACAGTACCAAACCCATGCCAGCACATTTCCATTGAGATCACTCCCACTCATGGAAGGTCTCTGGGTTATAGAGCACCTCTGCTGTGATCTTTATGGAAGCAGATCACTAGACCTTTCCTCCATATGCTGCTGAGTGGGTTCTTAGCATGAAGCCTGGCCCATGGAGGCAAAGAGCAAATAATGCTGAGTGGATACTGGAGCTGGGGAAGCTTGGAAGACCACCTTGCTACCTCTTCCATTGTACAGAAGGTGTTGTGTGCCAGAGAGGTGGAATGACCTGCCCGGGGCGTCATGAGATCTTCCCAGCAGTCGTGAGGCATGAGCGTGGGCAGTGTCCAGCGTCCGGTGTCCAGCATCCAGCATTCAGCTTTTCAGTACTGGGAACAGCACACCTGTAGAAATGACAGTGGCTCCTGTTCCAAGAACACTTGGAAAACTGGACCCACATTCTCTCCCTGGTAGGTCATCCCTCCTGTCCTCCTCCCTTGGTCCTCATACTTTTCAGCAATGTGCATTTTAAAGGGTGTTTTGACTCTCTCTGCTGTAATAAGAAACTAGCAATTAACTATTATAAGGCTGTTTTACAGTCGTGTGGAAGCCCCTTTTATCCACTTTGCTTTAAATGGTTATATCTTTTATCCCTAGTTTTCAGGAATATAAAACTTTACAGCATTTGCTGCAAACCTTCATACTTTGATTTGCAGTTTATGGGTCCCTCTGCAGATATATCTTTCACATAAATAAGACTTTCATGTCTACAGTTTGGGGTTTGGGCCACTGATGTGCTCCATGGTCTCATCCCTGGGCCTTGGAGCACAAGGTAAATCACATGGAATCATTGGCCTGGCTGGCTGCTCCTTCTGATCAGAGCTGGATGGACAAGAAGTCATGGACCAGAGACAGAGAAGTGTATTAGGGAAATCCAGAGGAGGTGTTTCTCTTTGTCTGATCTGAGGTTTAGATTCCCACAGATGCCAGCTGTATTAGTTACCTAGAGCTGCCATAACAAAATACCATCTTTTTTGTCTCCTAGTTCTAAGAGGTGGGAGTCCAGAGACACATGTCTGAAGAGCTACAGCTCTCTGAAGGAAGCCCTTGTTTTGTCTCTCAGCTTCTTTGGCTTGTAGATTAACTCCATACAGTTATTCCTCCTGTCTGTCTTTTGTCTTCGCTTTTATAAGGACACATCCTGTAGGACTAGGCCTATCCTATCCCACTATTGTTTCATGTTAACAGATAATATATTCTAAGATTCTTATTTGCAAACATGGATATGTTCACAGTTCCAGGAGCTAGAACTCCAACATATCTCCTTGGAAGACATGACTCAACCCATAACAGCAGTCAAGAGTATCCTGGCTTCTCATCCTTGCTCAGGGGAGTCCTTTTTAAATGCAGCAAGGGAGCAGCAACAGCATTAAGCTAAGTAAGGAAGCAGAGGATGAACCAACCAGCCTGGCAGACTCTCTGAGCAGAGACATAATCGAGAACACTCGTGGAGACAGGGAGGAGCCCACAGCCTGTCCAGATCCCAAGGGTGGGGGGAAGTCCGAGTTTGAATGGGTTCTCTGATTTTTCTTCTAAAATGTTTATATCGAACACAAAAAATGGATAGTACCTCTCATGGTGGTTATAAGAATGTACCTCCCCAACTGTTGTTGTTGTTATGTGCCATCGAGTTGCTTGCCCTAAACCCTGCTCTATCCTGTGCCAATCACACTGCCTCTGACATACCCATCCCGATTACCCCAGTCACTGAATCAATCCACCTCATAGAGGGTCTTCCCCTCCTGCGCTGTCCCTCCACCCTACCAAGCATGATGTCCCTCTCCAAGGACCTCACCCTCCTTACAACATGTCCAAAGTATGTCAGACGAAGCCCCAGAATCCTTGCCTCCAAGGAGTAGCCTGGTTTAACCCTCTCCAGGATGAATCTGTTTGTTTTCCTAGCAGTCCATGATACTCTCAACACTCTTCTCCAGCACCTCAGCTCAAAGGCATAAATTCTCCTTCTATCCTCCCTAGTTATTGTCCAACTCTCTGATGCATAACAAGTGATTGCAAAGACCATGGCCTGTATCAGACGCACCTTAGAGACCCGTTGCTCTTGAGTACTTTAGAAAGGTCCCTAAAAACAGATTTTCCCAACGCAATATGTTTTTTGATTTCCTGGCTGCTGGTGCCAAGAGTGTTGACCGTGGAGCCGAGCAAACTGAAGCTGTGAACAATCTCAATCTCTTCACCATCCATCCTGATGCTACCAATTGGTCCAGTGGTGAGAATCTTTGTCTTCTTGACATTGAGCCTCTGTCCATGCTGAAGGCTGCAGTCACTGACCCTCTGCAGCAAGTGCATGAGGTCCTCCTCATGTAAATTGATCAAAGGCCCCAGCTGCTTGGAAATTCATGGAAACCCATGACCACATATCCTGTGGTGTTTCCAGCCAGTGACCGAGAAAGTCAAGGACACTAAGAGAACAATTCTTAGAAACAAGAGATTCCTCCAATAACCAGCTTTCATTCCAGGACTCGTGGACAGCCTTGTTCAACATCCCTTCCCTCTTTGCTTCACTTGGCTCAGATTCCTCTCTCTTCTTCTCTGATTCTTTCCCTAAAAAAACTATTACACATTTCATGGTCTCTTACCACTTGATTCTCAACATATTTCTCTCAAACTTTTCTATTCACTTTACTTAAATATTCCATGCCTAATTATTGTTTATGCATATGTTGTTGCTGTTATGTGCTGTGGAGTCGCTCTTGCGACTCATAGCAACCCTCTGTACAGCAGCTCTGAAGCCTGCCCTTTCCTGAGCCAGTCTCACTGACTCCAACACATCTACCCCCATTGCCCTAGTTACTGTATCAATTCATGTCCCTCCACCCATCCAATCATGATGTCCTCCATGGATTAGTTCCTCCTGGAAACATGCCCAAAGTATGTGAGATGGATCTTCAAAATCCTAGCCTCTAAGGAGAAACTTGGTTTCACCCTCTACAAGACAGACCTATTTGTTTTCTTGACAGTCCATGGTATGTTCAAAACTCTTCTCCAGCACTATAACTCAAAGGCATTGATTCTTCTGTTATCCTTAGTCATTGTCCAGCTCTCTGATGCATAGCGAGTAATTGCAAAGACCATGGCCTAAATCAGGCACACCTTAGTCTCCAGACTGGTATCATTGCTTCTTATTACTCCGGAGAGGTCCTTAACAGCAGATTTTCCCAGTGCAATTCGTCTTTTGATTTCCTGACTGCTGGTGCTGAGAGTGTTACTTGAGGAGCTGAGCAAGCTGTAACTGTTAACAACCTCAGTCTCTTCTCCATAAGAACATTTGAAAGGCACGTGATTGTAAACCAGTATGAAATAAAAATTTTATAAAAAAAAAAGAGGAAAGACATCTGATATTGTTGTAGGCTTTGATTCATGGTGACCTTGTGAAACAAAATGACATTATCCAGTCTCGCACCATCTTCACAATTTTGGATCTGTTTGAGTCCATTGTACCTCTTCTAACCGAAGGCCTCATCTCCCAGCACTGTACTGAACAGCACTGTGTTGTGATCTGTAGAGTTTTCAGTGGTCCGTTTTCTTCCTAGTGTGTGTGTTAACCTAGAAGGTCCACTGAAGCCTGCTCACCAGGGTGACCCTGTAGTGTTTGAAATTCTGGGGGTGTAGCTTTGAGTATCATAACAATACACAGCCACCACAGCATGACAAACTGGCAGATGGGTAGTTGGAAAAGACAGGCAAGTAGAACAGATGTGTATATATTTATATGCAGCACTACAGGCAAATGTATATCTCTTTTTGGACATAGATATATGCAGGTGAGTAAGTTGGCAGTGATATACATACACTTTAAAATTTTTACACATCAAACACCTAAATTTCAGGGTTGAATTATTAGTTAGCTAGCTAGATTTTATATTTAGACACAACAATGGATGTGTAACCAAACTATTAATTAATGGGTGGCAAACCAGCTTATACTGATTATGTATTAATTATATACATGTACATTTTCATTCACACACATGGTCTCAATCTTCACACAACTTTATGATAGAGACAATGAGGATCCCTATTTCACAAATGTGAAATAGAGACCAAGACAGAAGTATTCCAGCCAGCCAATGGGAGAACCTGGGCTTGTCTGTAGGTAATTGTGTATAAACATGATGTTGTGCAATGCAGGATTGAGCACGTGTCAGATATGCTGTTCATGGGGTTGTAATGAGCTGTAGTCAACTCAGCAGCACCCAATAACAATACACAGTGAATGAGGATGCAGTGCTAACCTAGTGAATAAAGACTTGTACTGCTAATCCAAGCGTAGGCTGTTCAAATCCATCAGTGGAAGAAATTCACCAATGAAAGAAAGATTACCAGTCTCTTCCAGCAGTGAGGTGATTCCAAATTGATGGCAGTGAGTTGAGTTATGTTGATATAATGACTGTGTACTAAGTAGAAGTGATACCTTATTTACCTGATGCTACCGTGACACAAATACCACAAGTGGGCGACTTTACAAAACAGAAATTAATTTCCCCATGATTCTGAGGGCTAAAATCCAAATCCAGGTGTTTTTTTGTTGGTTAGTACTCCCTGATTTGTACATGATCCCCTCATGGAATCTGTTGTCCTCGTGTATGGTGTGTGTTATCTTATCTGCTGTGGGAAGTGACAAAGTTTAAGACCCAACCTTGCCTGCCATGACCTCATTAACTCACAAAAGAAAAGATCTGTTTCCCAACAGGATCATACCCATAGTAAAATGGCCAGGAATCCACCCACATATTTTTTGGGGGATATAATTCAATCCACAACTTGTAAGTAAACATACCTGAACATTCAGAGAAGCAATAGATAAGGTGTGCAAACTTTTCTCACACAACCACTGCTCTTTTTTAATTGTTTTTCTCTTTTTAAAAATTAATATTTTAATGAGAGTTTACAGGAAACTTGGATTTCCATTCATTCATTGTTTCATATTACCCCCGCAACCCCTCTCATTTCTCTTTTCTTTTGAAAAGATTCTTTTATTGTTGCACAATTTCCTCCCTCCCCGCCCCCATCTCCCCAGTCCACTTTGCTATGCAGCTCTTATTCTGGACTGTCGTCATGCAAATAATCCCTTATCATATATTTCTTTTAGACAGTTCTCTCCCTCATTTACTTAAATGTTGTGTTCATTATCTATCCCCTCTTTTCTTAGTTTCCTCCCAACCCCCATGTTATCCTGTTTTATAACAATGGCTTTATGCAGTATTTGTCTTTTGTGTTGAGATATTTCATTCAGCATAATGTCCTCCAGTGTCACCAATTTTGTTTAATATTTTATGAGTTCCTTGTTTTTCAGTGCTGCATAGTATTCCACTGTGTGACTATACCACTGCATCTCCATCCGTTCATTTGCTGTGGGGCACTGGATTTGCTTCCATCTTTTTGCTATTGTGAACAATGCAGCAATAAATATGAGTGTGCATATATATGTTTGGGTGGCAGCTCTGGTTTCTTTAGGGAATATTCCCAGTAGTGCAATTACTGGGTCAAATGGCATTTCTATTTCCAATTTTTTGAGAAAGCACCATACTGCCTTCCAGAGTGGTTGCACGATCTTACACTCCCACCAACAGTGCATAAGGGTTCCAGTTTCTCCACAAACACACCAGCATTTGTTACTTGCTGCTCTGTTGAACTTTGCTATTGTTACTGGGGTGAGATGATATCTCATAGTTATTTTACAATCACTGCTCTTAACTGTGTCTCAAGTCTCAGGATTAACTGTATTGGGACTCAGTTGAGCTCAGAGCCCTGATTTCTGCCTCAGCAAGCTCATCTCACTGCTCAGGAATGAATCAAACCCTACAGATGCCTCTAATTACCTATATCTCATCACCTGGATTCCAGAAAAGTCAGTTCCAAGTCTTGTGAATTAGCTTTTGCACTTGACACTCGTTTGTTATGGATTTAATTTTGCAACGCCCCATATGTGTTATAAAACCTCAGCAAACAGCAACTCATAGCTGACACTCCAGTGGATTTTCAGAGGCTGTACGTTTCACAGGAGGAAATTACCCATCTTTCTACTGT
Organism: Elephantulus edwardii; assembly: GCF_000299155.1. Taxonomy (NCBI): domain Eukaryota; kingdom Metazoa; phylum Chordata; class Mammalia; order Macroscelidea; family Macroscelididae; genus Elephantulus; species Elephantulus edwardii. Next base: position 5,749,947 of record NW_006399843.1, read on the forward strand.
GAAGCAGATGATAGATTTGAACTGTATGCCTCTGGGTTGAGAGTACAGTTTCTTACCCAATAGGCTACCAGAGCTGCCCCACCAGCGACCTAACCCTTATCAAAATCAAAACACTTCATTGGAGGGTGAGAAAAGTTTAAAATGAATATATTTTAGGGCATTATGATTATCATAAGAGTCCGGAATGAGGGTTGCAGAGTGGAGTACACTTGGGGTGGGGATGGGGATGTGTGGGGTGGGGAAGGGGATTGTGTACAAATGAAGGAGTTTGTGTTTTGCTTTTCAAGGGGAAGAGTGAACTGGGGGTGGAGGTGGGGGGGGGGT
>NW_006399843.1:5750370-5759423 GCF_000299155.1 Elephantulus edwardii
TCCAAAATCTCTGTAGATGTTCATTGAAATTAATAATAATGATTTAAAAAGAAGAAGAAAAAAATCAAAACACTTAAGTTGCTTCTGATTCGCAGTGATCAGGTCTCTGAGGCTATAAAGCTTCCCAGGAAGAGATGGGAAAGTAGATATTTTTCTCTTGTGGAGTGGGTGATTGATGGCTTTGAACCACCAACATTTTGGTCAGCAGCCTAATATGTTACAGACTGTTATGTGTTGAATTGTGTCTCCCCAGTATATGTCTGCAAACCTTAACCCCTATCCCTGTGGCTGTAATCCCACATGGGACTGGGACTGGGTTGTTTCTTCTTTGGTTATTGGTCTAGTAAATGAGACAGTATGGTGTCTTGAGTAGTCTAATTCGAGATATGAGGGAAACAGACTAAACATGAAAGCAAAGCAAGAAGAGATGCAGGAAGATCGATGGCAAACCATATGCAGTTCACCAGGGAGTCAACACCCAGAACCTGGAGAGACACAGGACCATCCCCAAAGACAACACAGACAGAAAACTTCCCCTTAGAGCTGACACCCGAAACCCGCATTTTTTGCCCCTAACTTGTGAGAAAATAAGTTTCCATTTGCTAAAGTCATCTACTTGTGATATTTCTGCTATAAAAAAAAACCTCAAAACTCACTGCAGTCAAGTGAATTCTGACACAAGGCTACCCCCCATTCGGTGACTGGGGTTGTCCATAACGGGAGGAGAATGCTCATCTTTCTCCTTTCAGAACAGCTTATAGACTCAAACCATAGACCTTTAGATTAGCAGCATATACCGTCAGAGTTTTGTGACAGCAGTATTAAATAATTTAGAGAGAGAGAAGACATGAAAAACTTTTTATCTTGTGTAACTGTTCCCATGCCTTGTTGTAAAAATAAACCTGCCATTGCAAAAACGTCCTGATTGTACAGCCCATTGGTTGTGTTCATCTTCTCAGCCCTCTTGGTGGTACTGACAGTGTTGCTCACTCTCTCCCTGGCATCACTACCTTCTGACTCTCTTCTCTTGGTGGACACATTCATTGTCTGCCTATCTCTTTCTTTTTTTATTTTTATTTTTTCTTGGCTGTCTTTTGTTGACTATTTAGTAGATACTATTGGTAGCTGTCTTGGTTTTCTAATGCTATCATAAAAAAAACCCCCACCTGAAATGGGTGGTTCTATAGATATGTAAAGAATAAACTTGTGTTGCAACTCAACATCAAGAAAACAAAGATTCTCATCATTGAGTCAATTGGCAGCATCATGATAGATGGAGAAAAAACATTGAAGCTGTTAACAATTTTAACTTGCTAAGATACACAATTAACACTCTTGGTCCCAGCAGTCAGGAAATAAAAAGATGAGTTGCTTTAGGAAATTCTGCTGTCAGGGACCTCTTCAGAGTACTGAGGAGCAATGATGTTGGTTTGGAGACCAAGATGCACCTGATCTTGGCCATGGTCTTCACAATTACTTGTGATGCATCAGAGAACTGCACAATGACTAAGGATGATAGAAGAAGAACCAATGTGTTTGAGTTGTGATGTTTGAGAAGAGTATTGAACATATAATATACTATTAAGAGAACAAACAGGTTTGTCCTGCTGCAGGTGAAACCAAGCTGCTCCTTGGAGGCAAGGATTCTGAAGCTCCATCTGACATACTTTGGGCACGTGGCCAGGAGGGACCAGTGCTTGGAGAAGGACATCATGCTTGGAAGGGTGGAAGGTCAACCCAGGAAAAGAAGACCTTTGATGAGATGGATTGACAAAGTGACTGGGGCAATAGGAACAGGTGTGTCAGAGACAGTGAGATTGGCTCAAGATAGGAAAGGGTTCAGACTTATTGTTTGTAGGGTCACTGTGAGCCATATTGTACTTGATGGTACATAATAACAACAACATATACATGACACAACCTTGGCTGTGGAAAGCACTTACTGAAAAAGATCAAAGCCTTCAGTATGAATGATACCCCAACATCAAGAAAACAAAACTCCTCACAACTGGACCAATACGCAACATGATCATAGGTGAACAAATACTGAAATTGTCAACAATTCCATTTTATTTGGATTCATATCAGAACTCAAGCAGCAGTTAAGAAATTGGAAGATATATTACCTTGGGTAAATCTGCTGTCAAGGACCCCTTCATTGTTCTAAAGAGCATAGATATCACTTTAAAGACTAAATTGTATTGATTCAAGTCATGGCATTTTCAATTGCCCTTACATGTATATGAAAATTGAACAATGAGTAAAAAAGATCAAAGAAGAGTTGCTGCCTTTGAATTGTAGTGTGGTTGAAGAGTACTGATAATAATATGAACTGTCAAATAACAAATCTGTCTTGCTTTCCAATGTGTGCACTTCCAGAGGATATGATGCTACATTAAATAAGACAGTCACAAAAGGACATATATACTATAATATTACTACTATAAAAAGCTAAGGAAATGTTTACACACAGCTAAAATCATTCTTGGAATTTGCTAGGAATGGAAGGGGGGGAGAGGGGTAAACATTAGTAAATAGATGGATGGCACAACTTAAGATGAGTGAGGTGAAACTCAGTATCTAATAGTGCTAATAGTGGGCCAATAAGCCCAATATCATTAAAGAAAGAGAGATAGAAGTTAAGAGACATCAAAATTACAGGAAGCATAAAAATTGTCACTACACTGTAGATGTTGGAATTAATAGTATTATACAAAGTGTGTAAGAATGGTTGAAAAAAACCTTAATTTGCTTTGTAAACATTCACTCAAATCACAATTTTAAAAACATCCACAAAACAATCACCAACCAAAAGTAAAAATAAAAAAGAAGGGAAAAAAAAGGATGATGATGATGATGATGATGATATTTCATCTCACACACTTTGGGCATGTTATAAGGAGAGGTCAGTCTTTGGGAAAGGATATTATGCTTGGAAAAGTAGGGGTGAGCCAAAGAGAAGGAGAACCTGAAGGAAATGCATTAACACGGTGACTATACCAATGGACTTAGGAAAAGAGCAGATTTTGAGGATGGCAGCGGATGGGACAAAGTTTCAGATCTGTTAGGGTCACTGGGCCCAGAGTTCACTCAATGGCACCTAATAACAAGAACAAATCATAGAATTTTATTTTCTCTTGATCAAGAGGTTAGCATTCAGAATTCAGAGCGTGACTCTAGGGGGAGGTCCTTCTCTATTTTCCTTATTTCAGTTTCACGTTGTTATGTACTGTAAAGTATAACTCATGTTGTTGTTGTTGTTGTTGTCGAGTTGCTTGTGACTCATAGCAACCCAATGTACAGCAGCCCTAAACTCTGCTCTGTCCTGTGCCAATCTCACTGTCTCCGACACACTCATCCTGATTGCCCCAGTCACCGAATCAATCCACCTCACAGAGGGCCTCCCCCTCCTGCCCCCGCCCTCCACCCTCCCAAGCATGATGTCCTTCTCCAAGGACCAGTCTCACCTTACAACATGACTAAAGTATGTCAGATGAAGTCTCAGAATCCTTGCCTCCAAGGAGCAGCCCGGTTTACCCCTCTCCAAGATGAATATGTTTGTTTTCTTAGCAGTCCATGGTACCCTCAGCACTCCTCCAACACCAAAGCTCAAAAGCATCAATTCTCCTTCTATCCACCCTGGTCATTGTCCAGCTCTCTGACGCATAACAAGTGATAGCAAAGACCATGGCCTGTACCAGATGCACCTTAGTCTCCAGAGACACACTGCTTTTCAGTACTTTAGAAAGGTCCCTAACAGCAGACTTTCCCATCGCAATATGTCTTTTAATTTCCTGGCTACTGGTGCCAAGAGTGTTGATTGTGGAGCCAAGCAGACTAAAGCTGTGAACAATCTCAATCTCTTCACCATCCATACTGATGTTGCCAATTGGTCCAGTGGTGAGAATCTTTGTCTTCTTAACATTGAGCCTCAATCCATATTGAAGGCTGCAGTCCCTGACCCTCAGCAGCAAGTGCTTCAGGTCCTCCTCAGTTCCAGCAAGCAGGATTGTGTCATCTGCATAACTCAGATTGTTGATAGATCTTCCACCAATCCTGATGCCGCATTTCTCCTCATAGAGCCCAGCCTCCTGGATGATCTTTTCTGCATGCAGGCTGAAAAGGTATGGAGACAAGACACATTCCTGGTGTATGTCCTTTCCAATTTTGAACTATGCACTGTTTCCTTGCTCTGTTCTGATGACTGCCTCTTGGTTCAAGTATAGGTTTTGCATTAGCACGATCAAGTGTTCTGGGATTCCCATTCTTCTCAGAGTCAGCCACAGTTTGTTATGGTCCACACAGTCAAATGCCTTTGCATAATCAATGAAGCACAGATAGACATTCCTCTGGTACTCCCTGCTTTCAGCCAAGATCCATCTAACATTAGCTACAATATCCCTAGTACCACGACCCCTTCTAAACCCAACCTGGACTTCCGGCAGTTCTCTGCTGATGTACTGTTCCAGTCATTTTTGGATAGTCTTCAGCAGAATCTTGCTTGCATGTGAAATCAACGATATTGTTCTGTAGTTTCCACACTTTGTTGGGTCACCTTTCTTTGGAACAGGAACAAATATAGATCTCTTCCAGTCAGTTGGCCAAGTGGTTGTTCTCCAGATTTCTTGACACAACTTGGTGAGCACGTCCAGGGCAGCATCTGTTAGCTGAAATATGTCTATTGGTATACCATCTATTCCTCAAAGACACCCTATAAACAACAGATCTTGTTCTGAATCATCCTCATCATCTCTGACTTATTTGAGTCAATTGCTGCAGTCACTGTGTCATTCTATCCCGTTGAGGATCTTCCTGCCTTTTGCTGACCTTCCACCTTTCCTAGCATGATTTTCCTTTCTAAGGAATAGCCTCTTGGAGCAACATGCCAAATCTATGTGAGACAACACATCCCCATCTGAGGGTAACTCTAGCTGCACCTTCTCAAGCTGAGAGAACTAAACAACAATTCAAGCCTCAAGCTGAAATAGTGAGAGAGGCCTGTGGCAAAATCTTGAACATCCAGGAAGCATGAAAAGAAGAGAGAGGGAATAGTCAATAGGTCTGTCTTAGAGAGGGTGAAAGCAAGTTTCTCCTTGTCGGTTAGGATTTTGAAGCTCCATGTCAACATATTTTGTGCACATGGCCAGGAAGAACCAGTCCTTAGAGGACAATCATGCTCAGAAGGGTGGAGGGACAGCACAGGAGAGGAAGACCCTGAGTGAGATAGATTGATACAGTAAGTAGGGCAATGGGGATTGGTGTGTTGGAGCCAGTGAGACTGGCTCAGGACAGAGCAGGCTTCAGAGATGCTATATATAGGGTCACTATGAGTCGCAGGTGACTCAGCAGCACATAATAACAACAGCAAAAAAATATTGGATGATGCTGAAATATTTCAATAAGTAGCATATGATCAATAGCCAATGGTAATGAAGGGAGACGTTCAAGCTACACTAAAGGCGTTAGCAAAAAATATGGCCCCAGGAATCAATGGGATACTGACTGTCATGTTTCAACTAATAGATGAAGCCCTGGATGTGCTCACCAGTCTGTACCAAGAAATTTGGAAGAGAGCTACCTGGTCAACTAACTGGAAGAGATCCATATTTGTTTCCATCCTCAGGAAATTCCAACAGAATATGGAAATTATCAAACAACATCATTAATACTACATGCAAGAAATGCTTGCTGAAAATCATTAAAATATGACTAGAAAAGTACATTTACAGGGAACTGGCAGAAGTTCAAACTGGATTTAGAAGAGACTGTGGCATCAGGAATATCATTGCTGATGTCAAATGGGTCCTGGATGGAAGCAGAGAATACCAGAAGAGTGTCTATTTTTGTTTCATTGACACTGCAAAAACATTTGACTGTGTGGGTCATAACGAACTGTGGTTAACACTGAGAAGAATGGGAATCTCAGTTTTAAGTTAGCTGCAGTCAACTCTTGGTGTTGTTTATGGGCATTGTAGATGTACCTACCATATAGATCGTTAATGTTGTTGTTGGGGACTATAAAGTCAGAACGATCCATAGCTGACCCTCCAATGGGTTTTCTGAGTCTGTTAATCACATGGGAGGAGACTGCCTATCCTCCTTCTGTGGAGCAGCTGGTGGATTCGAACTGTGTGCCTTTGGAATTGCAGTGTAGTTTCTTACCACTAGGCCACCAGAGCTCCCTAACCACATATATTCCTCTTCTGTGAGTGTCTATGAGTATTTAGACATTATTACATTTATGACTTATTTATTCTGATACTGACATTTTATGTGGCCAAGGTCTTGTAACCAACCCATAGCTGACCTCCAGCAGGTTTTCAGATGCAGTTAATCATACAGAGGAAATTGCCATTCTTTTCCCGTGGAGCAGCTGGTGGATTTGAACAGTGTGTGTGCCTTTGGGATTGTAGTGCCATTTCTTTTCACTAGGCCACCAGTGCTGCAGTACTTGGTACTAGTAGTTAGAAGATGAGGAGATGTATTACACCGGGAATGTTGCAGTCAAGGCCCTCTCTAAATTATTGAGGAGCAGTGATGTTAGTTTGAGGAGGTAGGTGTGCCTGATTCAAAAAGAAGAATTTGGGGAGCTCTGGTGGCCTAGTGGCAATGAGCTGCAACTACAATCCCAGAGGCACACGGTTCGAATCCACCAGATGTTTTGCCGGGGAAGGAGGGACAATCTCCTCCTGTACCAGTCAGATCTGATTTGACGGTACACTCACACAAAAGTAATAAAGTAAAAAAAAAAAAAAGAAGAAGAATTTATGTATTTGAACTGTGCTGTTGGAGAAGAGTATGGAATATCCCATGAACTGCCAAAAGTGCAAACAAATATGTCTTAGAGAAGGTGCAATCAGAGTGTTCTTGGATGGCAAAGCAGCTTCATCTTGCATACTTTGGGCATGGTGTTAGGAGAGGTTGTTCCTTGCAAAGGGATGTCACGCTTGGAAAGGTGGAAGGACATCAAAAGAAAAGATTATCAACCAGATAGACACTGTGATTGCAGCAATGGGTTTGAGTGTGTTAGAGATTGTGAGGATGGCACAGAGTAGGACAGGTTTCAGGTCTGTTGTTGATAGAGTCGCTAATGAGTGGTATTCAACTTAATGGCCCTAACAACACAACTTCTGAAATGGTCTCATGAAAATAACAAAAGAAAATGTTATTATTGTGAATAACATCTTCTGTGGATGTCTACGACTATTCTCAAATTATTAGATTTAGCACTCACCTACTCTAATAGGGCATAACAAAAGAAGGTATCTTGGCAAATAGGTATAGAAGTTAGAATTTCAGCATAACCATCTGGGGACACACTTCAGTCCATGTAATGGTCTACAGCTTCCTCGCCTTTGTGTTTCTTAGTGCAACCTTGATTTTGTTCAGGTATTTTTAATCTTCAGGGGGCTCTGGTTGCTCTACAACTCAAAGATACATGTTTTAAATCTACAAAGATGGGCAATCTCCTGTGTGATGATTCACTTCCTCTGAAAATCTGCTGGAGGTTCAGCTATGTATCGGTTCTAACTGGATGGGCACACAACAACAATAATCTTTAATCTTTAGGGTACAGTCATATTTCCTAGGAACTGGGACCAGTTCCTGAAATGACTTCTGATTGGTCTAAAACCATTGATTCTTAAATTGTGGTCCCAAGAGAGTAACACAAGCCTCACCTGTGAACTTGTTAAAAATAAAATTCTCAGACCTACTGAGTCTTGAGGGAATTCTGGTGCTTTAGTGGTAAGAAGCTGTGCTGCAATCCCAAAGGCACAGGCACTATTCAAACCCACCAGCTGTTCTGCAGGAGAAGGATGGGCAATCTCCTCCGGTGCAATTTACTGCCTCTGAAAACCCACTGACAAGTCAGGTATGGGTTGGTTCCTACTTGACAGCACATAACAACAACAACAACAAATGAAGCTTGGATGGATCCAGTCACCTCTGCTTCGAAAGAGACCCATATATGTACTCAAATTCAAAAGTCACAGGGCCAAGCCAATCACAATAGAGATCTTGGTCCCCATTCTAGAATTGGATTAGGTACAAGCACATGATGTATTTTTTTCACTAAAACAATCTTTATTATTTCACCTTGTTTTATTATTATTCCAAGAAATTGGAAAGGCATGACCTTATTAATCAACTGGAAGAGATTTATATTTGCTCTCCTTCCAAAGCAAAGTGGAAGAATCTAAAAGAATGTGGAAATTATTGACTCATGTCATTAATACAACACACAAGTAAAAGCTTACTTACATTTTTTAAATGGATGAATCAGTACATCAGTATTTTCAGAAAACTGCCAGAGTTAAACTGGGTTACAAAAGGGATGTGGAATGTGGACTGTCATTGCTGGTAATAGGTAGATCTTGGCTGAAAACAGAGAATACCAGTGTCAAGGTCATTACTGTATGCCACCAAGGCCATAATCCTCAGTATAGTTGCTCTCTCTGTTGTTAATTCTAAGCTTTATGGTGTTAATTAGGTAGGGTTACAAGCAGATCTGCAAAGACATTATTAGCCTTACTTCATTATGGGTAGTATCCTCAGGAGTGTGGCCTGCATGGTACAAGCTAATGAACCTTTTTGTCAGACCTGCATCTGGCTATCTGGTTTGTGGTCTCCAGGCTGAAGTCAGGAACCTGCCTTACTTGTTGACTTTGGACTCATCAGTATCCAAAGCCAGACATCAGTGAACCTGCCTCCCAACAAAGACCTTGGACATGTCAGCCTCGGAAGCAGCTGATACTCTTCAAGGGCAGTCTTCACAATGTCCTTTGGACATATCAGCCTCCCAGACTGATGAACTCTGAAGCCAATAGCTGGAGAGTCTACCTGCCTGTTGACAATCTGGACTCTGCCTCCCAGAAGTCTCCATGTCCAAGTCGGACCTACAGACCTGGGACTTGGCTGTACAAGCTCATGAGCCATCCACTAGGAATAAATCTCAATCTCTCTCTCTCTCTCTCTCTCTCTCTCTCTCAGGAATAACAATACTATCACCTTCTTTTATTCTCTGTAGTGACTGATTTTTTCAGTAAGCAGGC
>NW_006399843.1:5759523-5760635 GCF_000299155.1 Elephantulus edwardii
TCACCTTCTTTTATTCTCTGTAGTGACTGATTTTTTCAGTAAGCAGGCACACCTTTCTTCCAAGGCATCTCCTGGTAGTTTGGAACCACTAACCTCTCTCTCTCTCTCTCTCTCTCTCTCTCTCTCTCTCTCTCTCTCTCTCTCTCTCTCTCTCAGGAATAACAATACTATCACCTTCTTTTATTCTCTGTAGTGACTGATTTTTTCAGTAAGCAGGCACACCTTTCTTCCAAGGCATCTCCTGGTAGTTTGGAACCACTAACCTTCCTATTAAGAGCTGCAGTTTTGTTAGTGAGGAGGGAGAGGGAGAGCTGTGGAGAAGGAAATTTTTGGAAAGGTTTTTAGTTTCTAAAGAGACTCAGGGAAGAGACAATTCCTCTTCTTCTAATGGACATAGTTGTGCCAAATGTGATGGCTGGGACTCCTGCAGCCAGGCTGGACCATGAGGAGAACAGCCTGCAGACTAGCCAGTACACTGAGGGAGGTCAACAGAGCAGAAAGACAGAAGAGGCCCTTTGGGTCTATACATCAACCCTAGAGCCATTCTATTGAGACTACTTACTATCAAAGACGATGACTTTTCCTTGCCACTGACTTCATGTAGGGCTGTTTGTTTTGTTTTTACTACCTGCTTGAAGTACCTTCCTCACTGTTACCCTAAGGTCTTCATGATCCTCAGGGTTCTGTCTTTAGCCCTTCTTCTTTTGACTTTACCTTTCCTCCTGGGGAAGCCTCATGCATTCTCATTGTTTGAAATACCTTTCAATGAGCTCTTAACCAAATCTCCAGCCCAAAGGCCACTCTCAAATTATATATCCAGGAACCTTCCTGTATCCCCACTTTGATATCCTGCACACACCTCACACTCAAAATTCAAATCACTTCCAACTCCTCTTTCAAGTTGTTTTTCCTATGTTCCTCATTTCAGTGAATGGAACTACTGTTGACTCAGGTGTCCAAACCAGGCACCTGGGAGTCATTCTGTACTCTCTTTTTTTTTTAAAATATTTTTTTTATTGGGAAAAACATATTGGGGGTACAAGGAGGTGAGGGTTGGGGGCATAAGGGTGAGGATGGGCCAGGATGCAGTTGCAGAGCTGCACAGTTTGGTC
>NW_006399843.1:5761670-5805161 GCF_000299155.1 Elephantulus edwardii
GCAACGAGCTTAAAGCCCCTGATGGCTCTGGGCGCTGACTCTCTCCAGTGGCTATGGATGAAGTCACAGGCGATTTTCAACCAGCGCCGGCATTCTGCACTTTGTTCTCTCGCTTCCAGAATACCACAACTCCTGTGGATTTGAGCCTTTATACCTATTATCTCAAGAGCCATATTTTTTTTTTCATCCTCATTTTCTTGGAAAGAAGTTCTCATTTTTTACTTCAGTAAAAATAGCAGGGTAACTACTAAAACGTGTATGAGAACATAAGGCGGGCAGGGGGTGGGAGCAGAGGGGTGAGGCTAGGTAGGGGTGAAACCGCAGGACTGCACAGTTTGGTGGGTGGAGGAAGGGGGGGCAAGGAGAGGGGGAAGATCCGGATGAAAAGAGAGGGTAATGATGGGCAAGGTCCAATGGTAATTGATTTTATGAAACATGATGTATCAGAATGATTGTATGAAACACAGTGTGAATGAAGAAATACAGTGTATACCAAACTTTGTAAGCAAACCAATAAAAATAACAACAAACCCCCAAAACCTTAAATCATTGTCATAGAGCTGGAACTGACGCATAGCTGATCTTCCACTGGGTTTCTAAGGCGGTTCATTGCATGAGAAGAGAGTGCCCATCTCCCCCTGCACAGCGGCTAGCCAGTGCACTCATTCCTCCAGAGAGGTGCAGCCTTTGCGCTAGCAGCACAATGCTCTACGGACTATCCCATCATTTCATAATTCCCAAGTACTACAAATGCCAATTGTTTTGTAATTCCTCAGTTGTTTTTGTTGTTGTTATGTGCCGTTGAGTCATGTGTGACTCATAGCGACCCTATGCACAAGAGCCCTAAACCCTGCTCTATCCTATTGCCAACCTCACTGTCTCTGACACACCTGCTCCCATTACCTCGATCACTGAATCTATCCATCTCATCGAGGGTCTTCCCCTCCTGCACTGTCCCTCCACTCTCCCAAACATGACGTCCCTCTCTAAGGACTGGTCCCTCCTTGCAACATGTCCAAGGTATGTCAGACGAAGCCTCAGAATCCTTGACTCCAAGGAGCAGCCCGTCTTCACCCTCTCCAGGATGAACCTGTTTGTTCTCTTAGCAGTCCATGGTATATTCAACACTCTTCTCCAGCTAGCAGTCCATGGTATATTCAACACTCTTCTCCAGCACCACAGCTCAAAAGCATCAATTCTCCTTCTCTCATCCCTAGTCACTGTCTAGCTCTCTAATGCAATTGCGAAGATGATAGCCCAGATCAGGTGCACCTTAGTCTCCAGACTGACGTCATTGCTCTTCGGTACTCTGGAGAGGTCCCTGAAAGCTGACTTTCCCAATGCAATTCGTCTCTTGATTTCTTGGCAGCTGGTAACAAGAGTGTTGCCTGTGGAGCCAAGCAAACCAAAACTGTTAACTATCTCAATCTCTTCACCATCCTTACAAATTTTAATTCTCAGATTATAATCAGAATTGGTTATTTCTCTGAATAACTGTCCATATTACTGGTGATTTAGAAATGTATCTTTTAAATATTTGGTCAAGTTTACTGAAATCTCCTATGTTTCCAGTTTTCTTTACAGAGAAAATTTTGCAATTACAGATTCAATTTACCTTATAAATACAGATTTCCTCTCCCCTCCAATTTTCTGTCTCTTTTCCTGTCAACTTTATAAATTGAATCTCAAAAACGCAAACTCAGTGTCATTAAGCCAGATATCTGACCCTCCAGTGGGTTTTCAGAGGCTGTAAATCACACAGGAGGAGACTGCCAATCTGTCTCCTGAGGAACAGTTAATTGGTGGATTAAAACTGTCCGCTTTTGGGTTGGCAGCACAACTCTCTAACCACTAGGCCACTCAAGTTTCCTTTGAGTTGTGTAGTAAGAGGAATGTGTTTATTTCATCTAAGTTTTCAATTTTATTTTCATAAAGTCTGTTACAACATCATGTTGTTCTTTTATCATTATATTTTAATGCATTTATATAAAAATTATAAAGGCCAAGAAAATCAAGTAATGAGAATAATAAAATTGGAAGTTTTACATTATTGGTTATCAAGACTTATGACATAATTACAGTAATCAAGACAGAATGGAATTAGCACAGGGAGAGATAATTATACCAGTGAAACAAAATGGCAAGTTAAGAAATAAACTCAAACATACCAGGCTATTTGGTTTATGACAAAGGTGACATTGCACAGCAGTGGTTGAAGCAAGTTTTTCTCTTGTTTTTAACACAGTTCATGATCAGATGAGGGGTAAATCCTGAAACACTCACTCTCTAGCTGTGTGGTTTGGCTCGATTACTCAACTCCTTAATGCCTCAGTTTATTCCATCTACAAAATGGGGCAATAATAGTGTTCACATTGGGTTGATTAAATGAATAAAAAGGTGAATGGTGGCCAGTACTTTGTAAAGCCCAAATGAATTCTATCAAAACCAAAACCTTTGCCATCAAGTCACTTCCAACCCGGGGCAACCCTCCGTAATAGTTTGTAAGGGTTTAAGTCCTTTCAGGAGGAGATTATCCATCTTTTTCCTGCAGAGTAGCTGGTGGAATTCAACCAACAAATGTTTAGTTAACTTAACATCCAGTAGCTTTAACATTACTGTTATCATTCACTAGATTTGAGTTTTTCTCAGATCCATGTTCTCATCAGTGGGTTAGATTAAGCTGCTGTCAGCCAGTAGTCCTGGGTTACTGTTGGTGCTTATAAGAGGGAAGGATCAGGTAAAGGTGGAGAGGTGCTCAGACTGTGCCCAGATCTCAAGAGAAAGATATCTGCCTTCACCTTTGGAAAGAGAATCTCAAGAAGATGGAAAGCCTTGGGTTTCAGGCTGGCAGCACCCTGGAGAGACATCCATGGTCACCCCTGCCTCCAGGCAGCCTGTTTGGGGATGTCTGCTGAGGTGCTGAAGAGCCAGTGACAGTGTGCGGCTGCCAAGAAGGTTTATGGTGTCGCACACTAGCTCTGGCTTCTATTTTGGGACCCAGAAAGGTCAAAGTCAGTCCCCGCCTCCAGGAGAGAAGAGACAGGAGCAGAGCAGCTGGGTTCTCCAGCCTCCTGGGTCCCACTAACCACAGGCACGAACTTCTAACCCATCAAGCATGGCAGTTGACATAAACTCCAGCACAAAGCCCTAAGGGCTGCTCTGTGCAGAATCCCCAGTGAAATACAGAATGAAATACAGCATCTCCTGGCTCCTTCTAGGAGCTCCTCCTTCCTCCTCCAACCCCGTAACCAATGAAGTGGCTTGGTTAACGATTACATACAGTGGCAGTTTAAAACTGCTCTGCGGTGAGGGGCCCTCCAGCTGAACTTTTCTCCCTGCTTAAACACCTGTTTAGTCCGATGGGGCTATGCACCTCCTCCTGCCGGGATGTTGTCCCTGAGAGCGCCCCATAAAACACCCTTTAAATTGCTCCAAGGTCCCAACAGCCAGGCTTACGAGTAAGGGAAACTTGGGTCAGAGGTCAGAGCCTTCTGTGCAGGCTTATCTGCCAGGGGCCTCGTAGATTTGCAGGTGAGCACAGCACCTCTGGACAGCTTTAGGGGGGTAAATCTGGGGACACTGACAGATATTCTCAGCAAGCTCTCAGGTGGAGTGGAGGGGCAAGGACAACCCATCTGGGACCAGAACCTCAGGTTTCAGTCTCTGGCCTTCCTTTCACCTGAAGTCAGTAGTTCTCAAAATGTGGTTTCCTGACCTGAAGCAGTAGCGGCTTCAGGTTCTTCTTGTTCTTAGAAACTCACTCAAATACAAATTCTCAGGCCCCACCCCAGATTGACTCAATTAGAAAGCCCGGGGTGGGGCCTCGTAGTCTGTTGACACCATCTCCCTGGGTGATTCTGAGGTACACCAAGTTCCCAGCCACTGCCTTGAGTCACGGCCCTGGTTGGAGACCACTCTGTAATCAGGACCCCTGCTGGTGAAGGAGAGACTACTAAGACTTGTTGCTCTTCCTATGTACCTTCAAGGTGGATACAATGCATAGCAGACCCTCCAGCAGCTTTTTCAGACATAGTAAATCATGTGGGAGAAGACGGCCCATCTTCCTGCAGAGCAGCTGGTAGATTCTAACTGCATGCCTCTGGGGCATGTTGCTAGGAGAGACTATTCTTTGGACAGAGACATCATGCTAGGAAAAGAGGAAGGTCTGGAAAAGAGAAGATCTTCAATGAGATGGACTGACAAGGATGACTGCAGCAATGGGCTCACGTGTGTCAGAGGTGATGAAGATGTAACAGGATAGGATAGGATTCAGGTTTGTTGTTCATAGGATTATTATGAGTAGTACTTCACTTGACAACCCCTAACAACACTACCACCATGCTTGGCTGCTAACTAAAAAGTTGTTATTCTTAGGTACTGGCAAGTCAGCTCTGACCCTAGTGACCCTGTGTTTAATTTTTTTTTTGTACAGTGGTAAGAATATCTGTTTCCTTGACATTGAGATGCAATCCATATTGAAGGCTGTATTCTTTAATCTTCTGCAGCAAGTGATTCAATTCCTTTTCATTTTCAGCAAGCCAAGTTGTGTTATCTGTATAACGCAGGTTATTGATGAGTCTCCCTCCAATCCTGATGCCACATTCCTCTCCATAGAGCCTAGTTTCTCAGATAATTTGCTCAGCATACATACTGAATAGGTATTGAGAATATAACTTTGACGTACTCCCTTCTTACTTTTAAACTATGTAGTGTCCCCTTGCTCTGTTCGCACAACAGCCTCCTGGTCCAGGTATAGGTTTCACATGAACACTTAGTGCTCTGAGATTCCCATTCTTCTCAATGTTATGATCCACACAGTCAAATGCCTTTGTATAGTCAATAAAGCAGAAATAGACATTCTTCTAGTATTCTTTATTTTTAACCAGGGTCTATCTGACTTCAACAGTGTTATCTCTGGTGCCACACCTCCTCTATATCCTGCTTGAACTTCTAGCAGTTTCTTTTCTATATACTGGTCTAGCCATTTTTTAATTATATTCAGCAGCATTTTGCTTGTATGTGATATTAACGATATTGCTCTATCATTCCATATTCTGTTGGATCACCTTTCTTGGGAATTGAAACAAAGATGGATCTCTTCCAATCCATTGGCCAGATAGCTGTCCTCCGAATTTTTTGTCATACACTGGTGAGCACATCCAGGGCTGCATCTGTTAAGTGAAGCAAATAAATTGGCTTCCCAGTTGGTACAGCACTTGTCTGTCAGTTCGTCATACTGAGATAACTTGTGGGTTGCTATGATGCAGAAAGCTATGCCACTGGTGTGTCATATGCCATAAGGGTTACCCATGGTGGACAAGTTTTAGTAGAACTCCCAGATTAAGACAGACTAGGAAGCAGGATTAGTCATTCATTGCTTTAACAACAGGCCTCTGAAAACCCTATGAACAATAGAGGAACTTGGATAATTATAGCAGTGTAGTGGTAGAGCCCAGATTGGACATGTTGCTAGGGGAGGATATTCTTAGGAAAAGGACATCATACATTGACAGGTAGTGGGTCAGTGAAAGAGAGGAAGATCCTCAATGAGATGGATTCACACAGTGACTGCAGCAATAGGCTTAAGTGTGCCAGAGATGAGGAGGATTGCACAAGATAGGACAGGGTTCAGATCTGTTGTTTATAGGGTTGCTATGAGTCATACTCAACAACAACTTGAACTGTGTTCCACAGGTTTTTAGGAGTTGGTTTGGATATAATTATCACAAAGACTTTATTGTTGGGTGCCTCTAAATGGTCTTGGTGCTGGGGAAAGGAAGACCTTAGAGTCAAACATTTTAGAGAGAGCTGTAAACATAACAAAGACAAAAATGGCATGTGAAGTGAGGGAAATCAACAGCATGTTACCTATAGAGGTCACTAAATTACAGTCTTGGATTTCATGACGTAGGATGGTGGTCCAAGGGAATCATCCCAAGGTTATGATTGGTGGGGGTGGGTACAGTACATCGCTGCTGACGGACTACATAGTCAGGACAAGGAAGGATTATGGTTGAGATACACGGATAATTATAGGTCAAAAGAAGTTTCTCTTCTACATGGTGGTCAAAGTATGACTAATGACAATGCAGCCCTTAGTCATAGTCACCAGGACACCAATTTGTAACTTAAACAACATAGCATGTGGCTATTTTTAGTAAATAATCAGGGATATGTCTAGAAGAGTTCCCTCACTCTTCCTGAAGGCAAACTAGCTCTCCTTGGGCTTGATCTGGACTCATTCAAGTAGTCACAGGGCTTTTTTAATGGTCAGAAAGAGTTCAAGTAGCATCTAATCTCATGTCAAGATTCAAAGAAGAGTTAGGACTCCCACTGTAGACCTCAGTGTTCCATAAACGTAGTGCTCAGAAAATTTTAATTTCTAACAACTTAAAAAGGAGCCTAACATTGTAGTGCATTATGTGTTGTGTTGCTAATCAAAAGGTCAGTAGTTTGAATCCACCAGCTACGCGGTGGTATCACTGCTTGGCCACTGCTACTCAAGAACTCCTAGATGAGGCTGAAAGTGAGTCCAAAAGCATCTGGTGCAACACCTTGTCATACAGAAGAGGCTCAGCAAGTGTTGGTGACTTGAATTGGAACTGAGGATCCAGGCGCTCTGTGGGGGATGCATGACTATCATCTCTGAGAGACTAGAGAGCGGATGTCAGCTCACCAACAATCAGAGAGGCTGAAGGAGCTGGTGCTGTCAAAAAATCAAACTAAGCTACAGGAGGGGAAGAAAAGCAACACAGAGGGGAAATAAAAGAGAATGGGAGATGAAGAGAAGACAGAGAAAGGTAAGAGTGAAAAAGAAGAGTTTAGTTCAAGATGTCACACTTCCTTGATTGATGTCAGTGCTGTGGGTCACCTATCCACAGAGATAACTATGGTGGTGAAATTGTAATCCAGCAGCAAAGTCACTTCTGTCCATGTCCTTGCTTTGGGCCAGCTCTCATCTACCAGGCATGTCTACCTGGCCAACTGACTGGAAGAGAGACTTGTTTGGAATTACTCCAAAACACAGCAATCAAAGAGAATATGGAGAATATGGAAATTATTGACAATTTCACCATTATTACATGCCAGCAAAATTTTGCTGAAGATAATTTTTAAAATAGCTTCAAACATACATTGAAAGGCAATTGCCAAAATTCAGGATTAATTCAGTAGAGGGTATGTAGCAAGTGATATTATTATTGATGTCAGATGAATTTTAACAGAGAATATCAGAAGGTATATAGGTGACAGAAGGT
Source organism: Elephantulus edwardii (assembly GCF_000299155.1). Taxonomy (NCBI): domain Eukaryota; kingdom Metazoa; phylum Chordata; class Mammalia; order Macroscelidea; family Macroscelididae; genus Elephantulus; species Elephantulus edwardii. Next base: position 5,768,927 of record NW_006399843.1, read on the forward strand.
ATGTATGTGAACATATCTATATGTATCTATATATAACATCGTTGATGAGTAAATTTACCCATAAAGCCTCAATAAGACTGCCTCATAGGTTTTCTGAGGCTGTAACTTTTATGGAAGAAGTCTACCAGCTGGTGAGCTTGAACTACTTACCTGTTAGGAGCTAAGCACTTAGCAACCTGGAGTTTAAATCCTGTTCCAGTAGAGCTCCAGATGTGTGTGTGTGTGTATAAATATGCATGTTATTTTGCTGTTTATATATACATACTTATCTAATGGGTAGGGAGTTACACTACCAACCCAAAGGCAGATGGTTTGAATCCATCAGCTGCTCTGCAAAAGAAAGATGGACAAACTCCTCCTGGGCCATTGGCAACCTCTGAAAACTTTCTGGAGGGTCAGTTATGAGTTGGCTCTGACTTGATGGCAATGACGTAGGTGGTGACGGGATGTATATGCAGGACACACATACACTCACACTGTGCTCAAGTTATAAGGTCTGGTAAGCTTGACAATATATCATTAAGGAAAAGGAAGACAGAGAGATGCACAAAAGTGACAGAGAACTGAGATAAATACTATTACTATATGTACAATCTGGCATTGCCAGTGATACCGACAGACAAGATGAATTGATATGTGTAGGTGAACTAGGCTCCTGACCATATGAATTTAGCAGATGGTATTTCTACATACATGTCTGTATATGTTGCAAATAGATCTATGAGTATAGAACAAGCAGAGGTAAAAAATCATTTCACCTTCTCAACTTTAAGGAAACACCTTGAGGGAACCAGTCACTGGAACTGGGAGCCCAGGATCATACTCCCAGGGGAGATCGAGATCAGTTGTCATAAGGTAGTTCACAAAGCCAATGTTTTGTATTCTTCTTCGATGAGTAGCACTGGGGTTTTTAAAGCTTGCAACTATACTGGGAAAGATCTACAGTCAGCGGAGGAGGAGAAGAACCCCCAACAAGGTGGATTGCCATAGTGACTTCAGCAATGGGCTCTAGTGTGTCAGAGATGATGAGAATGGCACTGGACAGGGCAGCGCTCTGGTCTACTATTCATAGAGTCACTCCCTATGCATCATACTTGACTCAACGGCATCTAACAACAACAAAAACATTGATCTCTCTGTGCTTGAAACAAAGACTGAAAACAGTAAAATAAATGCCCCCCAAAACAAATCCCATTAGTTTAAAGGCCTATGTTAATTTCAGTTTCCACAAGCCTGAGACCAGAAGAGCTCGATGGTGCCAGACTCCTGATGCTGATAATTCTCAATGAGACCACAGTGGAAGGTCCCTGACCGAGTGGGAGAAAAACAGGAAACAAGACTCAAAACCAAAATAACCAGGCTCAATACATCATGGACGTATTGGTTCCAGAAGGAACAAATCTATCTTAGAAGAACAGCTAGACTTCTCCTTAGAAGCAAGGATGTTGACCTTGTCTCACATACTTTGGGCATGTTATCAGGGGTCACCAGTTCCTGGAGAAAGACCTAATGCTTGCTAGAGGGCCTGCAAAAAAGAGGAAGAGCCTCAATAAGCAATATTAACACAGCAACTGCAACCATGGGTTCCAACAACAGTGCCCGTGAGGATTGCGCAGTACTGGGCCGTGTTTTGTTCTCTTGTATCTAGGAACAACTCGACAGCACCTCTAGCAACATTATGAGTTAGACACTGTGCTGAACCTGAATGTCTTACCTGAATTTTTGTTGTTTTTGTGAAAGCCAGCTATTTCCTTATCCTTATTATTAGAAAGAAAGATGAAGTTAACCCACCATGTAATCTCAAACATGTAAAATTAGGGGGAAAATTGTTACTGGGCACTGATGCTGTCTTGTCTGTTGCTTCCATCTATCTCTCCACTATGTTGGGAGAAAGATCAGAGTGAGTTACTTTGACTGGTAAAGAAGGTCTTCAGGGGTTGGGACGAGAAGGTATCATGCAAGCGACAGTACCTAAAGGAGAATGAGATACAACTTTATGGGCATTTACTGAAATATCCCCCACTAATGGGTGTTCATTTTTTTTAAAATGAGTGTTCTTATCTTTTTATTCCTCTAGCCTGCACCCCTAGAAAGTCTGAGGAGGTGTAGGAGTTCCAACAAGGACAATCTATAGTAGCCTTCTGCTGGGACACAGGTCAGCTTTGCCCTGCCTTCTTTCAGTAGGTTTTCCATCTCTCCCCTCTGGCACCATCCCCTAAAGGCTGCTTTTGGCTTTTAAGAGACTCTTGGGTGACCCCAGCCACTAGACATAAAAAGAAGGAAGACAAGCGAGACAAAAATGACCAATTTGCCCCTTTTAATGCCATAAAGAACTATAGTAAAGGGCCTTGTTAAAGATGCCTTCTCATGTACCCTTGTGAAGGGAGAGGCTGGTTTGGCCAGCAATCTTCTTTTGTAGACTTTTGGAGCTGGCCTGAGAAGGGGACATTGTGGGCCCCAGCTGGATGACTGTGTCCCACACCTGCTCTCTGCTGGGGCTGGCTTCCCTCCATGTTTGCCCAGGAGGGGAGAAGTTAATGAATCCTCCCATGATTGACAATCTATGATTCCTGAGCGGCCTGGTTCCAAATGATGAGAATCAGGCTGCTAGGACCTCAGTGCTTTGACTCCATAAGGCTTTCAGTGCTTTTTTTTGGAAGTAAGTTGCCAGGTCTTTCTTGTAAGTTGTCTCTGGGTGACCTCAAATCTCCAATCTTTCACTTAGTGGTAGTCTGCACCAGTCAGTCAGCACTGTTGTTGTTGTTGCTGTTATGTGCCATCGAGTCGTTTGCTACTCATAGCGACCCTACATACTACAGCCCTAAACCCTGCTCTATCCTGTGCCAATCGCATTGCCTCTGACACACCCATCCCGATTACCCCAGTCACTGAATCAATCCACCTCATAAAGGGTCTTCCCCTCCTGCGCTGTTCCTCTACTCTACCCAGCACGATGTCCCTTTCCAAAGACCTATCTCTCCTTGCAATGTGTCCAAAGTATGTCAGACGAAGCTCCAGAATCTTTGCCACCAAGGAGTAGCCTGGTTTAACCCTCTCTAGGATGAATCTGTTTGTTTTCTTGGCAGTCCATGGTACATTCAATACTCTTCTCCAGCACCACAGCTCAAAGGCATCAATTCTTCTTCTGTCCTCCATAGTCATTGTCCAGCTCTCTGATGCATAACAAGTGATTGCAAAGGCCATGGCCTGTATCAGGCACACCTTTGTCTCCAAAGAGACACCGTTGCTCTTGAGTACTTTAGTCAGCACTAACCTCCTTGAAAATATCTGTTAATATAAACATCAGATCTCATATATTCTCAAAGCTCAGAGAAGAATAGGTGTCATGGGGTGACTGCAAGTGGATTGCCATGACTCTGGTTCTGTGTGTGAAGCATTTCACTGGATCATTTTATTAAATAACATCTAAGTGCTTGCTGCAGAAGGTCAAGGACTGTAGTTTCCCTTATGGATTGAAGCTCAACACCAAGAAGCAAAGATTCTCACCACTGGTTAATTGTCAGCACCATGACTGATGGAGAAGAGATTGAGGTTGTTAACAGTTACAACTTGCTCAGCTCCACAATCAACACTCTTAACACCAGCCATGAGGAAATCAAAAGATGAACTGCATTAGGAAAATCTGCTGTCAAGGTCCTTTTCAGAGTACTGAAAAGCAATGATGTCAGTCTAGAGACTAAGGTAAGCCTACTTTAGTCCATGGTCTTTGCAATTTCTTGTATGCATCAGAGAGCTGGACAATGACTAAGGATGACTGAAGAAGAATTGGTGCCTTCAAGTTGCGGTGCTAGAGAAGAGTCTTGAACATACTATAGATCACCAAGAAAACAACTTGGAGAAACTTGAAGAGGGTGAAAGCAAGTTTCTCCTTGGAGGCTGAGATTTTGAAGCTCTGTCTCACATATTATGAGCAAATGGCTAGGAGGAAACAGTTCTTGGAGAAGGATATCACACTTGGATGGGTAGAGGGAGAGGGACAGCACATGAGAGGAAAACTCCCATTGGGATGGATTGATATAATAACTGGGACTATAGAGGTAGGTATCAGAATTAGTGAGACTGGCTCAGGAAAGGGCAGGCTTCAGAACTGCTGTACATAAGGTTATCATGGGCCGCAGGTGACTCAAGGGAACATAATGACAACAGCAACAACATTAGTTGTTGAGAGTCAACATCAGGTTCGAATTGACTCATAACTGGTTTTAGAGACTGTAAATGCATGGGAGGAAATTGCCTTCCCTCCATTCCCCTTGGAACTGAGGGTGGACTCAAACTCCACCCTTTTCGGATTGGCAGCACAACTCTTACCACTAAGCCACCAGAGCTCCCTAAATTATAGGACACCTGATACCAGCTAACACATACTGAGGAGATCATCCATTCCTATCAACCTTCTTACAGGAAGTACGTGGTTTCTTTGTCTCACTTCACTCCCTCAGTCTGATCAGCTGTGTTTAGGTTTCTCCCTTTACAAATCTCTGTAGGAAGCTTGTGAGAGTTAGATAGTCTGAAGTTAAGGAAGGAGTACTGTTACAATGTTAACTTCCTGGTTAAGGTTACACAGTGCTGGAGTTTTGGACTGTGTTAACATTCGGGGAAGCAGGCTGATGGCAGTGTGCTCTGTTCTTACTCTTCTGTAAATCTAAAACAGATCAGAAACAGGGGATCACTAGTTTGTGCTTTTTTTAAGGCAAGGACCAAGAAAGTGTCTCCCGGCGCTGCACTGCCTCGTTCAGGCTCGTCTGGCTGCTCCCTTTCTGACTCTCTCTTGGTCTCTGCCATCTGCATGTCTTTCTGACATCCTTTTAATCTCTCTTTGGTTACCTTCTCCATCCATTTCTTTTCTCAATCACTATCTTTGTCCTTCATTATTTCCCCCACAAAATCTTCTTCTAATTTTCTCCTCCTCACAGGATGTATCTAATCAATCATCAAATTCTGTGGCTTTAAACTCCTGAATATTCTTCATGTTGTTGTTATTAGGTGTTGTCAAGTCAACCATGACTCACAACAACCCTACAAATAGCAGACATGAATCCTACCCTATCATGCCCCATCCTCAATATCTCTTCTATACTCAAGATGATTGCTCCAGTCACTGTGTCAATCCATCTCATTGAAAGTGTTCTTCTCCTTCGCGGACTTTCCAATTTTTCCAGTATGAAGAGCAATGATGTCACTTTGAAGACTAAGGTGTGCCTGAGCCAGGCCATGGTCTTTTCAATAACCTACAACACATCAGAGAGCTGGACAATGAATAAGAAAGACAGAAGAAGAATTGATGCCGTTGAGTTATGGTGCTAGAAGAGAATATTGAATATCCATGAACTGCCAAAAGAACAAACAGATATGCCTTTGGAGGAGGCGCAGCCAGAGTGTCCTACAGAAGCAAAGATGATGAAGCTTCGTCTTTCATACTCAGGACATTAAGCTAGGCAAGGCTATTCCTTGGAAAGGGACATTATGCTTGGAAAGATGGAAGATCAGAGAAGGAGAGGAAGACCTCGAAGAAGATAGAGTACCGTGGTGATTTAAACAGTGGGCTCTAGTGTGGCAGAGAAGGTGAGATGGCACAGGATAGAGCAGGGTTCAGGTTGCCTGTTCATAGGGTCACTACAAGTTGTACTTGATGGCATCCAACAACAGCAGGCTCTTGATAAATTTTAAGAAGATTGGGGGATATTTTTATTTAAGGAGTTAAGATTATCTCAGGACAATAATTTCAAGTGTTCAACTGGCTTCCATGAACCCATAACTACCCTCTCCTCAGTACTTTATGTTTTAGCAGAGCTAAACATATCAAGTGTTGTAGCTTCTGGGACAAGAGAGGAGAATTACCTGTAGGTTGGCACCATGGATTGATCACGGGTTAAAGATTATGCCCAGCAGGGTTGAGAGAGGTTTCTATGTTCCCAGACACACCAACATAGTACATTCCAGTAGCCTCCTGGTTACTGGATGATGATCCAACAGATTCAGGTGCTGGCTGTTGGGAGTGAGTGCAGTCTGAAAGTCCATGACCACAAAATGGCAAAAGGATCTGCTTGCGTGTGGGCAGAGCAGATCTGATGTTACAAAGAGTGTATTGCAATTTTAGACAGAGCCAAGGAAGGCCACACTGAGAAGATGACATCTGAGTGAAAACTTTGAAGGAAGAGGAAGCAAGCCAGGCAGCTATCCCAACATCCAGACCAAGGTCTGACATGCAATGGAGTGATCCATGCAACAGTGACCCATGAGTGAAGCCCTGAGCTCCTTTCCCCGGATCCCTGCCTTCTGGCCTCTACTCTGAGGCCTAGATCTGATGGCTAGACCAACCAGGAGGTCCATTAAAAGCCCAGTGCCAGAGAAGAAATTAGCACCCCAAATCCCATGCATCCTCGTTGGAGAAACACGCCAAGTGTTGGAGAGCCGCAAACTTGCTGGGTGCGTGTAGGCCGCCTCGGGAGCAAGAAACGGGCTTGTGCAGATGGTGCAGAGATAAACGGCGCCATCTTTTTACTGTAGCAGTACAGTCGTAATTTTGCGGAGACATTTATTAGGCAGCGTCTCCCGTCTGTGGGGCCGCGCTGTGGCTGGCGCATGGAAGAGCTGCCAGCAAGGTGGGGGTGCGGCACCCCGCGCTAATGGCTCCATGGGCACCCACGTCCCTCCTGTCCCTTCCCTCCCATTCCCACATCTGACAATTTATAGGGTAGTGTGATACTTGAATAGCTGTCTCTCTTCAGTAATATGTATTCTTTGTAAGTATTCCCTGCTGTGGTATATCCTAAGAGAACTCCATCAAATAATTATCTTCACTTTTATTTATTATCCTTCTCTTCACTTGATCTGCATCACTATAAAATATTCCGATGGTCTCCCCTGAGTAGAAAGCCTTCTCCGCCAGTGTAAAGAGTATTTATGTACAGTATTAAATCCACACTCGGCAGTGCTTCGTCTCAGTCTTTGCCTGATTTGACAGGGCTTTGGGCCCGTAGTGGGTCCCCACACCTTCTGCTGGGGGAGGGAGAGTCAAGAGTCTTTGAGGCTCTTCTAGAATGCTCCAAAAGCATGCCAGCTCAGGAGCCCAAGACCACCTAAAAATCCCCAGCACACCTTGACCCAGAGAAAACAGCTCTTTCCCAGGGCCTCCAGCCGCTGAGTCCAGGATCCCAAAGTGGCGACTTCTGGAATTTAGATCAAATGCTCTCTACTTTCAAAATCTAGAGACAGTGAGGGTTTTTAAGAATCTGGATCTCATAACAAGTGAGCTGCTGGCTTCTGTGTTCTCTGGCTATTTCTTCAGTATATTGTTTGTCCTCTGAATAGAAAGGCTGTTTTAACTTGTCACACAGAACACGAGAAGACCCATCCACTGTGAATACCAAGTTAGTCAGTAGCAAAGATGCACCACCTTAATCTCTTTCCAGGAAGGGTTTTCTGATTAACCCCCTCATCCCATAATCCCCACTCTCAGATTAACTGGAATACTTAGCATATGACTGGACAGGTTTTCTAATAATCTCTCTGGTGGCCTAGTCCAAAGGGAGTGTGCTGCTAATACAAAGGTGACTCCTCTCTGGCAGTTCGGATCCAGGAGCTGCTCTGCAGGGGAAAGGTGAACAAACTCCCCCATGCAACCTACATCCTCCAGAAGCCCACTGCAGGGTCAGCTAAGAGTCAGTACTAACCTGATAGCAATGAGTGTTTAAAAATCCCTCTCCCTCCTTTAGCCTGGAAGCAGGAGCGGCATCCACTTCCGAAATGGCTTGCCTCCGGAAACTCTATGTACGAACAGTGCTCAGGCTGTTCATTCATAGGTTCGCTATGAGTCGTCTACGACTCGACAGCATTAAACAACAACAACAACAACAACCTCCTTTAGCATCTTCCTGCCTCAGTGGAAATCTCTGTAGGACTCACTGTGGGTCCCTCACATGCAGCACATGAACACAATGTCTGGCTTTGCTTTCAAGCTTATTTTATCCTTATAATGCCCAGGTTGCACAATGTAAAGGATAAGGACATAATATATTCTACAAAGAGCATAGATTTGAGTTTCAAGACCCCTGAGTTCAAATCCTGACACTGGTCTTCCAAGAACCAAAGAGTCTTCTTAGCCTTCATTTCCCCCCCACCTATCTACATGGAACTGCTTAAAATGTTACAGAAAACTGAGGATCATTTACTTCATTCTTCCAGGTCCATCATCTAATCTAAAAAGATTACCATTGTAAACTAGAAAGATTCTTCCAGAGGCAGAAATCTAAGTGCTTGACCCAGTGTCTAACCAGGTGGAGTTAAGCAAGTCTTCTCTCTGTCTGTCCATCTAGATTTCAGCTTGGGCAGCCTCTCTGTGTTATTCTCACTTGTGCAGCAGGGAGCTCTTCAGTATTTCCCCTTCCACAGGGCCTAGAGATGAGGCAAGGGTGAGGGCAGGGAGTGGAACACTCCTGCCCTGCCCATCCTCACCCCTCTGCTCCTCCCCTCCCCTCCTTGGATCCTCATACACGTTTTACTAGTTATCTAGTTCTATAATAATAGTCTTATACAGTATTTGTCCTTATGGGGCTGAGTTAGTTCACTCATCGTAATGCTTCCCAGTCCCTCACAAATTATGTAGTAATTTTCAAAGTCATTGCCCCCGAGTGCTGTGTAGTATTCCATTGTGTGAATGTACCATGATTTTTCAGTCCATTTGATTGTGGTTGACCATTTGGACTGTTTCCATGTTCTTGAGATGGTGAATAACATTACTATGAACACTGGTGTACAGATATCCAGTTAGTGTTGCACCAGGATCACTGGTGAACACACACAAGGCAGGGCTTGTCTTAGATTTACTGCTGACGAGTCTTTGGGGCTTGGGTTCCTGTATCTGTGTTGTATAAAAGCTTGACAGTTAATTCTGAAGCTCTAGCCAAGTTAGAGAAGAGAGTAGGGATCTGTACTCTGTCCCTTTCCCCAACTGTATGCTTAGGGACTGTGAAAACCTTTGAGGTTGTCAGTTTTCTCATCACTGGATTCTGGTGGAAGGGTTTATAGACAAGGCAGTGGGCAGCATCACCCTTAAGTTCCAAGCACCAGAACCTGGGAGCATGCTCAGGGTGGCAATTGTCCTGCACCAAATGAAGTATAAGTGTCTTAGTTTTGGTTTTCTCATTTAGGAAGCTCCTATGGCCTAGTGCTAAAGAGCTACGCTGCCAATGGGAAGGCATAGAGTTCTAATCCACCAGCTGCTCCGCAGGAGAAAGATGGGCCGTTTCCTCCTGTGCCGTTTACAGCCTCTGAAAACCCACTGGAGTGTCAGCTATGGGTCAATTCTGACATGACTGTATATAACAACAAAAACAGAAAAAGGCTCAATTAGTGAAGTGTATATAGACATATAGGGAAACCTTTACTTCAAGGAAACAGCTCATGCAATTGTGAAGACTAGCAGGTCCCAGGTCAGAGAGTCTGGCGGCAAGTGGCTGAAGGCTTGTGTTGGCTGACAGGGCTTCAGGAGCTTGTAAATTCAAGGTCTGCAAGTCAGGTGAAGGATTTTTAAGTCACAGGAACTTAAGGTCTCTCACTGAGAAGAGGGCAGATTGACAAAGAAAGAGCTTTGCAAGAATATCCTTTTCTAAACTGCAGGCAAGATCTACCTCCAAGGAAATTTCAACTCATTGGCTGCCCACCTCAGGTTATAAGATGAAGATGATTGTGCAATGTTTGCCAAACCACTGAGGACCAGAGCCCAACCAAGCTGACACATAGCACTCACCACCAAAAGAGTGCTGGGTTGGGGCTAGACCCGTCCCTCCCTGGGAGACCATGGTGATTCTGCATCCTGCAGGCCTGTCTGGAGGAGCCAGAGCCCACACTACCTGCCTGGTAAGGGACTGACACTGACTGCATATTTGTGCCATTCAACTGCTGAGAATTGATGCCTTTGGGCTGTGGTGCTGGAGAAGAGTATTGAATATACTATGGACTGCTAGAACAAACAGGTTCATCCTGGAGATGGTAAGACCAGGCTGCTCCTTGGAGGCAAGGATTCTGAAGCTCTGTCTGACATACTCTGGACATGTTGCAAGGAGGGACCAGTCCTTGGAGAGTAACGTCATGCTTGGGAGGGTGAAGGGACAGTGCAAGAGAGGAAGACCTTTGATGAAATAGATTGATTTAGTGACTGGGGTAATAGGGGTAGGTGTGTCAGAGACAATGAGATTGGCACAGGATAGAGCAGGATTTAGGGCTGTTGTACATAGGGTCACTCTGAGTTGCAGGTGACTCGATGGCACATAAAAGCAACAACAACTGCTGAGCATGCACAAGTTGACTGCCAAGGTCATATAGATTCTCCATCTTCAAAAGTTATAGCTCCTACAGCAGCCTTCAAACGCTATGCTCTGCTGTGCCTACAGAATTTTCCAGCACTTCTGCCGCGCCCCTGGAAAGCCAACTGCTAGGACTCCCAAATCTGCCAATGTCCAGGTGAGGCTGAGTATGCACTGGCCTGAGCAGGAGGCGTGCTTCATCCTGAGCTCTACTGGGAGGGATCAGGAGGTCACACATGGTCCTCCCTTATAGCATCACATCTTGGGCCAGCATCCTCTTTTACCTCTTACTTTCCTCTGCCTCCCACCTGGTCTCGGGATTTCCCGAGTCCCTTCTGGCATTTTGGGTTCAGTCCTTCTGTACATTTCTGGCTTTCCTGGCTTCAGCTTTTGCCATTGTCTCAGTGGAAGAAGTTACTTATTGACTTATGTGAGGATTCCTTTTATCCACTACAACCACCCATCTGTCTGCTTGTGGTGCAGTGATAGTTTGATGCTGGAAGATATACCACCCATATTTGCAATACTATAGTGGACACGTTTCAGGGGAGTTTCTAGGCTAATATGAATTAGGAAGAAAAGCTTGGATATCTATTCCCAACAAAAAACCCTCCAAAACCCAGTGGATCATAGCACAGTATTATCTAATATGGAGAACTTTATGCAAAGTGAACTAACTCAGTCTGATAAGGACAAATACTGTAAGAGACCATTATTGTAGAAATGGAAGGATAACTAGTAAAATGTGTACAAGGATCGGATCCAAAGGGGGAAGGATAAGAGCAGAGAGGTGATGATGGGAAGGGGGGTAATCATAGTGTCACACAATCTGATGGGTAGAGGGAGATCTGGTGTGAAAAACAATGTATATGAACTTTGTAAGCAAACCAGTACAAAGTAAAAATTTTATATTTTTTAAAAGTAAACATAGCCCAAAATAGATCTCAAACCTGGAAAGAAAAACAAAAAGGCACACGAACTACATGGTGGTCACAAAAAGGGGGTTAGTTAAAGCAAACTAACGTGATCATGCAGCTGGCTCAGATGGGGGTAGGGCTTCTGTTCTGTTGTTATGGGGTCACTGTGGGTCTGGCCACCTGACAGCAGCTAGCAAGGACTCCTGCCTCTCACCCTGCCCCCTGAAGCCATGAGTCCCAGCTTGGCCTGGCAGGTACCTGCCCCTCGTTGAAAAGAGGAAAGTCTAGAAATGGGAGCAACAGATGAATTTCCTCTCACGTACTCTTCTTGAAAGAAAGTTTCTGAGCTCTGTCACCAGCAGCACAGAGCACCACAGTGGATGCACGGCACCTGGTCTGCACCCCTCAGGAGAGTCACAGCCTGGAAGGCCTCTCTCCCCCACACCTGGCTTGGCTGGCTCAGAGGAGGCTATCTCTACAGCTGACTGTCCCCCTCTATTTTGGCCAGAGCTGGAGGTTGAGCCTATTGCCAGCTGCGCAGAGAAGGTGGGTTGGAGATGCTTCCCCTTCCTCGCTGCTGTCTCTTCCTTTGCTGCGGTGTGCTCCTCTCGCCCAGGGAACCTTCCAGATACCGCTGAAAGTTCAGCAGCAGCTGTTCGGCATTTACATTTTACACAGTGCAAGGTTATTTGACTGCCGTGATTTGATCTTCTCTAGTTAATAACCTTGACTTATGGAATAAAAGCAACCAGGACTCAGTTCCTTTCTATGCCTGGGATTCCTGCTGCTGGGAGTGATGGGTGAGCAGGGACCCTGCTCTCCAAGCCCCTTTGTTCTATTGTCCCATAGCAAAAGGACGATGGGCATTCGGCTGACTTTGACTACCCTTAGATCTTTATCAGTATCCCTCCTGTGTCCTCTTATCACAGCAAGGCCTATGTAGGACTCTGCTTTCCTCCTCCGGGGACCACATCCCGTCTGATTTTTGTCCTCCCTAAGTTCACAGTCAGGTATAACAGGCTGCTTGGTACCTTGTTTCCTCTCCTCTTCCGGAGAACTTCCTGGCAAGGGTTAACTGTGTGTATAAAATTGATTGCGATTTTAGTAATTCAGTATAATCACAGTCTACCAGCAGGTTGCTTTTCCAGCAGGAGGGTTTGGAATTATTTTCTGGAGTTTGCAATATAGAACTTAAATTAAGCCTCAGAAGTCAGGGGCGCTCTGCAGCATCCCTAATGTGGTGCTAAATTCTCAGCAGCACAGTCTCCGTATTAAAGCCTTCGCTGGCAATTAGGTTCATTAACTATCACAATACCTTATTTATTACTCTTCGTGCCATATGGTTTCTCAGCTAAAGAATGGCGCCCGTTCTCCTACAGACCATTTGGCATCATAAAAATGTTAACAAATAATATTATGGCTCTCGGGGGCACAAGGCCTCACTGGGTTCCAGGTCTGAGCGGCAGGAGAGAATATGAAAACATTTTTCTTCTATGGCGAAATAAAAAATTCCTCCAGACAGAAGTATTCAAAGGATATAGCACTTGCATAACATAAATGGGAGTTTTATTTACCCTCGTAATGGTTATGTCAATATTTACCTTAGCTGGGACTTTCACTCATCTTCTTCCTGCTCTCTTTTGGGGTTGTTTGCACTCTTGTTTTCTTTCTTACTTCTCTGCTTCCGTGGCAGGAGGCCAGCTGCAGCCTGCACCACACCACGGCCTATGGCTGAGCTGCTGATGGAGTGTGGGCTGTGCCCAGGATTCTCCCAGGATTCACTCGCTGTCAACCCACCGTAGCTCAGCCTCCAGCCTTCACTATCAGCTCTGTGCAAACCCCACCTCGGGGCTCAGTTTCTGTCATCTTTGGCTTGGGTTTTTCCAGCACAAAGTAAGAAAAGATACAGGATTTGTGTCATCTTGTGAAGAGCAGGCACGTTCTAGTGCCCGGTCCACACTCACCCTCCGGCTACTGTACTGGTTCTGGGGGAGGTCAGAGCATGGGGGAGCCTCAGGAAAATGGCACAGGAGCACAGCAGAAGCTGAATTTGAAAAAATATCTTCTCAAGAGAACACAGTATCTCCCTGGCCCTCCATTCTAGGGCTGCAGAATTGTGTGGCATGTCTTTGGGCTACAAGCAAAAAATTCAATCAAGGAGGAACCCTGAGCCTGTCCTCCAGACGCAGTAAGCAGGTCGCTGCCTGAGAGAGGCCCTTATGTCCTGGCCATAGCTTTCCTCTGCCCTGAGGGGCCTTCTTGGGCAGGATTCCAAGGCCAGATTCAGAAAGTGCTTTGTGATATTTCCTCTTCTTGGATAACTGCTCAGTCCTGGATGGAGAGTTTGCTTAGGAAGCAATATGATACATTATGCAAAGTTTGAGAGAGCAAAACTCCCATAGTTTTGAATCCTGGCATTGTCCTTAAAAGATGCACAAACTTCTTATGACTCAATGTCTTCATCTGTAAAATGGGGATGATGATAGAACCTACCTCCATAGGTTGTTCTAAGGACTAAAAGGGAGCTTGAGTGACCTAATTGCTAAGGGGGTGTGCTGCCAACCCAAAGGCATAAAGTCCAAATCTACCAGCTGCTCTGCGGAAGAAAGATGGGCAGTCAGCTTCCATGTGATTTACTGCCTCTGAAAACCTGCTGAAGGGTCAACTATAAGTCTGTTCTGAATTGACAGCACACAACAACAAAGAACAGGGACTAAAAGGAGTGGCATGTCTAAGTCTAGATCAGTAGCTGGAACATACATAGCAAGTGCTATACAGGCATTAGGGGGTTACTAGGAACTGAAGGTTCCATTGGACTGTTCTTTTACTTTGCTCTGTTACTTCCCTTTATTCCTTTGATGCTTTAGGGAATATGGAGGCTTCTAACTCTGTGGCCACACTGTAAGTCTTGATTCTGATGTTGAGAATAAGAATACAAATAAGGTCAGTGCCAGGATGCCCCAGGGCATTTGTTCCCATGTATGTACTGTTGCTTCCACTGAACCAAGTGTCTTGAAGGCTCACAACTACAATGATATCCTCTCTCCAACTCTGGTAGGCTATAGCTGATGGGGACTTGGCTGGTATTATAGACTCAAATTTCCAGGTGGGACAATACCTTCGAGATGACCAGAAAAGTGGTGACTCAACAGTAGTCCCACAGCTGGGAGACAGCAGAAGTTTCAAGCTTAACTCCTCATCTTGACCTCCACTTAGCACACCAGTAATCAAAGGAGGATTCATTAGAGGAAAATAAAACATTAAGCAGATTATAATTTTTAATGCAGTATTTTTAAAAATCGGTTTCATTCAATCATCTATACACATTTTGTTTCATGATATTAATTGTAATTAATCAGTGGAATTTATCACAATGTCTCATCAAATCTTCATTGTGTCTTTTCCTTCACCCTATCCATTCATCCATCCATCCATCCATCCATCCACTAATCCCTGCTCTCCTAGCACCTTTTTTCTTATCCTCTCCCCCTCTTACTCTTTATCCCCTCCCTCTTCCCCATTTTAACAGTTATGTATGTCCTAGTAAATTACTGTTGTTATTGATTGCTATTGAGTCGAGCACGAATCATAACAACCTTATGAACAAAAGGCCTGAAGCCTTTCTATAACTATCGTCAGTTATCAAAGTTCATAGTTTCCAGAGGCACCGTAAATTACTATTAAGTGTAAATTACATGTGTGATCTATTGAATTGTGTCTTCACAATACCTGTCAATTTGATTAGATCGTAATTCTCTAGCATTGTATAGTTGCCCTCCTCTTTGTGAAGTGTGATAAATCCTACCTTCTATGTGTTAATAAATTATAGCTAACATCAAAAAGACCGGGAATTCTAGAACATTAAATTGTGGTCATGCAAAAGCTATACATAGACTGAAGCAGTTGTCTGAACAGAACAAGGGAATACTGCATGGTTTAATATCAGGAAAGGTATGCATCAGGGTTGTCTTCGTACGTGTTCAATCTATATGCTGAACAAATCACTCAAGAAGTTGAACTATATGAAGAAGAGTATGGCATCAGAACTGGAGGAATTTGACTCAGATGATACAACCTTGCTTGCTAAAAGTAAACAATGAGGACTTGAAATGCTTGATGCAGAAGATCAAAGACCACAGCCTTCAATACGGATTACATTTCAACATAAAAAAAACCCAAAAATCTCACCATTGAGCCAATAGACAACATCATGATAGATGGAGAAAAGATCAAAGTTGTCAATGACTTCATTTTACTTGGATCCACAATCAACATCCTTGGTAGTAGCTGTCAAGAAATCAAGATGTGTTACATTGGGGAAATCTGCTGTCAAGAACCTACCAAAAGTTCTAAAGAGCAAGGATGTAAGTTTAAAGACTAATGTGCACCTATTTCAAGCCAGTGGACCAATATGTAACATCAAAATAGATGGAGAAAATACTATAGTGTCAATAATTTCTTCTTGCTTGAGTCCACAGTCAACACCATTGATATCAGCAGTCCAGAAATAAAAAGGTTTAATTATACTAAGAAAGTCTACTGTCAGAGATCTTGCCAAAGCACTGAAGAGCACTGATGTCACCTTAAAGATTAAGGTGTGTCTGATCTAGGCCATGGTCTTTTCAATCACCTGCTGTGCATCTGAGAGCTGAACAATGAATAAGGATGACAGATTTATGGTGTTAGAGAAAACTACTGAGTATCCCATGGGTTGCCAAAGAAACAAAAACATGTACTGGAGCTGCCAAAGTGCTCCTTGGAGACAAAGATAGTGAAGTTCATCTCACATATTTTGGGCATATTAGGAAAGTCTACTCCTTGGAAGAGGACATCATGCTTGGAAATGTAGGGGGTCAGCGAAAGAGAGGAAGACATTTACTGATACAGATTAACACAGTGGTTGCAGCTATGGAATGAAATATATCAGAGATGATGAGGATGGCATAGGGAAGGATAGGGTTCAGGTCTCTTGTTCGTAGGGTCACTATGAGTTATACTTGACTCAATAGCACTTAACAATAACAACAATCCAAGTCTTGGTGTTCTCAGTTGTTTTCTATGTATTCGAATGTTGGACAATGAAGAAGGAAGACAGAAGAATAATAATAAATGCCTTTGGATTTTAGTGTTGGTATTGAATATCCCATGGGCTGCCCATAAACCAAATAAATCTGTCTTGCAAGTGAAACCAGTGTGTTTGGTAGTGGCAAGAATGGTGAAACATCTCACTGTTCTGAACATACTTTCAGAAGAAATGAATCTTTAGAGAGAGACATCATAGTGGGAAAGATAGAGTCAGTGAAAGAGAGGAAGACCTTTAATAAGATGGATTGACCTAGTGTCTACCATTCTGAGCTTGAACATGACAGAGGATATTACTTAAGTCACAAAGTTATATAAGTCACACCTCTGCATTAATCATAATTTTGCTGAGTCACAGCATTTATCTTAGAAGAGCTGAAAGGGGAGAAAAACAAATATGGAGGAAAGGGACCTTATTACCACCAAGAAAGGAGAGCTGGAGCAGAACTTACCCTTTGGGACCCCTGTGCTGAGAACCTCCTAGACCCAGGGGAAGATTTATGCCAAGACACATGGAGATATTTAAAGAATGTTAAGCTTTTAAATGTTGAAAGGAGATAAGAACCTTCTCCCAGAACTGACACAGAGAGAAAACTTTTCCCTTGAGCTGGTGTCTTGAATTTGAATTTCTACCCTTCTAAACTATGAGAGAATAGATTTCTGTTTGTTAGAACCACCCACTTTAGGTATTCTGTTACAGCAGCACTAAATGACTAAGATAAATGCAAAGTAAAAGAAGACTCAGGCTCCACTGTTGAAATTAATGGATGATATTATCCATGAATAACATGAGCTAATTGCAACCAGGGACCTCCTCATTCCCAGTCTGCTAGAACCAGGCAAGCCTGGCCAAGGGCATGGCACAGGGAAGGCGACATCCACTCTCATGAACCTATTTGGCAGTGAGTAAGTAGTGTGGTCAATAGACAGCACAGCACTGTTGGCCCAGCTGGTTCCACAGAAACCTCTCTCTGTTCAAAAGCCTTTGACTTCTTACCTGCTTGCATTCTCATCGTAATTGCAACTGACTAGTTTGTTTCCCACATACATATGATCATATCTGTGTATGTGTGTGTTTCCACATGCACAGATACAAGCAAATATTATGCCTACATGTGTGTCCAGTCCAAGGACATATTCTTTCTGGGCAGATAATCAGATTTCTAAAACCCATGGCTTTCTGTGTGTTTTAGGCCCATGCCTTCCTATATCTCCTGGACATGTTTCTCAACACTTAGCCTAATTTTTCCATTTATAAATGGGAACAATAAAGAGTCTATGTTAGAGCATCGCTGTTATAATTAAACAATACTTAAAAAATTTAAAACATTGTTCTATAGTAAACATCTTTAGTATCTATTCTATAACCATTATTCTTTTTCATGACTCTGCAAAATATTTAAGAACAATGTCAGTTTGAGAACTAAGGTGTGCCTGATTCAGGCCATAGTCTTCCCAATCACCTGCTATACATAACAAAGATGGACAATGAATAAGGATGACTGAAAAAGAAGTGATGCCTTTGAGTTGTGGTGCTGGAGGAGAGTCCTAAATATCCCATGAACTACCAAAAGAGCAAACATATAGGTCTTTGAGAAAGTGTAGCCAGAGTGCTTCCAGGAGGCAAAGATGGAGAAGTTTCATCTCATACTCTGCACATGTAGCTAGGTGAGGCTGTTTCTTAGAAATGTACATCATGCTTGAAAAGATAGAGGGTCAGCAAAGGAGAGGAAGATGTTTTGACATGGGCAATGGGCTCAGATGTGTCAGAGATTATAAGTATGGCACAGGATAGGGCAGGGTTCGGGTCTGTTCATAACATCACTATGAGTTATACTTGATGGTATTTAACAACAACAACAACAATTCAAGTCATGGCATTTTTAATTGTTTTGTATGCATGTGAGAGTTGAACAGTATGGAAGACCGAAGAGGAATTTATGCCTTTGAATTGTGTTGTTGTTGTTGATTGTTGTTGTGTTGAGTACGAGTCATAGCGACCTTATGAACAAAATACCTGAAGCCTCTCTATATAAGTATTGTCGTTTCTCAAAGTTCATAGTTGTTTAGGAAGTGGATGCCACCCCTGCTTCCAAATATGTCTTAATCTGGGAGCTCCACCAAACACTGTCCACTATGGATAACCTTTGACACCCCAATGGCACAAGTTCAGCATCACGGCAACCTCAGATCATTTTAGTACAGCAAATTGACAGAAGAGTGCTGTACCACTTAGAAAAGCATTCATCCAAAATAGAGTAACAACTGACTTAAATACAAAGGTCCTCCACGAAGTCTTGTTGACTCTAAGAGGCTTAAATAAAAAACAACAAATATAATATGTTGTTCTTGTTGTTGTTATGTGCCATCAAGTCGCATGCAACCCATAACATCTCTATGTACAATAGCTCCAGCTCTGAACCCTTCCATGTCCTGAACCAGTCTCACTATTTCAGCACACCAACCCCCATTGCCCCATTACTGTATTAATCCATCTCATCTGGCGTCTTCCTCTCCTGCACTGTCCCTTCACCTTTCTGAGCATGATGTCCTTCTCCAAGGACTGGTCCCTCCTGGCCACATGCCCAAAATATGTGAGACGAAGCTTCAAAATCCTAGCCTCCAAGAAGAAACTTGGTTTCACCCTCTCCAAGACAGACCTGTTTGTTTTCTTGGTGGTCCATGGTATGTTCAAGACTCTTCTCCAGCACCACAACTCGAAGGCATCGGGCTGCCAAAAGAACAAACAAATTGGTCTTGCACGTGGAGGAAGCACAACCACGGTGCTCCTGAGGAGGCAAAGATGGTGAAAATTTTATCTTACATACATTGGGCATGTTGTCAAGAGGGACGAGTCCTGGAAAAAGATGTCATGCTTAGAAAAGTAGAAGGTCAATGGAAGATAGGAAGACCCTTGAGTAGATGGACTGACTGCAACAACAGACAGGAGCATGGTGGGTATCATGAAGAATAGGGTAAGTTTTCAGTTTGTTGTTTATAGGGTTGTTTGAGTTACAGTCGACTTCACAACAACTTGTTTATCTACCATGGGCTAGGGTCTAGGGTACATGTATTTAGTATTCACAATGACTTCATAAAGTAGTTACTCTCATGCCCATTTTATAGCTGAGAGGACTAAGGTCCAGAGAAGAAGTTGAGTTAGTTAATGCATTAATGACAGTCTTGGCATTTGAGCCCAAATCCTTACACTAAGTCTGATACAGAGCACAGGGTACAGCCTTCCTTCTGCTCCTTGGAAGGTTGGGCAGAAGTGAGGTGTGGCTCCCCTTGCCCAAGGACCTCCCGAATGACCAAGGAAGGTGTCTGTTCTGTGTCCATCTGGAGGGCACTCTGCTAGCCCCAGCTGGTTCCCTCTGAAAGTCTGGGAGGCCTAGGCTTGGAGTAAATCTTACTAGGATTTTGTCTTCCAGCAAGGCAATCAAGAATGAATTTAACAACAACTGGAACCACAAGGAAGAAAATCAAGTCAGCAGAGGTTCAGGAGATCATTTTCAGAAACATTAGACAGAGACCAGCAAGGAGGAGTGGGTCATTTGAATCCCATGCAGTTGCTGGAAATTAATTTAATTGCACCAGCACTGGTTCTTCTTTCTTCCAAACCATTTCATCCAGAATGTGATGGAATGTTGAAGCTGAAGGAGATGGCCCAGCAGTGCCATGCCGAGAGCTGAGGAAACACAGCCCCCAGATCCGCTGCAGATAAAAAGTCCTTTGGCTTTTACTCCTCTCTTCACTGACCCACCACCCCTACCAGCATGATGTCCTTTTCCAAGGACAGTCTTTTCTGACAACATGCCCCAAGTGTACGAGATGAGGTTTCTCCGTCCTTGCCTCTAAGGAGCACCCAGGCTGTACTTCCCACAAGACAGAATTGTTTGTTCTTTTGGCGGTCCGTGGGATATTCCGTACTCTTCTCCAGCACCACCAGTCAAAGGCATCCATTCTGACACCATGACTGTAACAACAATGGGCTCGAGCTTGTGAGGATGGCAAGGTTCAGGTTTGTAATTCACAGAGTTGTATGTGTCACAATCGACTTGGTGGGCCCTAACAACAACAACAACAACATGGTTGTTACCAGAGCAGAGGGGGTGAGCTTACATTGTCTCAATTTATCTACTTCTCTGTAGAGATCAGAGAGGAGTTAACAGGAAGAACTTCCCAATAGCAGAGTGAGAACTATGGGAAGTTGGTGATGGAAGTGATGAGCCATTTTTCTCTTTAAGGCT
Source organism: Elephantulus edwardii (assembly GCF_000299155.1). Classification (NCBI taxonomy): domain Eukaryota; kingdom Metazoa; phylum Chordata; class Mammalia; order Macroscelidea; family Macroscelididae; genus Elephantulus; species Elephantulus edwardii. Next base: position 5,789,501 of record NW_006399843.1, read on the forward strand.
TTAAGGACACAAGAGAGACTGTTCTTCTGTGAGTGGGCCCTTTGCTTGTTAGTTTGTGCTTCGGGCCTGACCCCCACCCAAGCTCACTCTCCTCACACCGCCACCCCCACTGAGGCACAGGAACCCACACTGTGGTCAGTCACCATGTCATGATACCCAGGCAGGCTGGCACAAAGGTTCAAGCTGGTGTTCAGATGCCCAGTGCCAAGGACACACTTGGGGACATCATCTAACACATTCAGATGATGACATCGCACGCCCAGGCTCAGGTTCATTTACATTCACTGCCGTCAAGTCTGTTTTAACTCATAACAACCCTCCATGAGGTTTCTGAAATGGTAAATTGTGTGTGAGAAGAGTCTACCAATCTCTTTCCTGTGGAGCTGCTGGTGGGTCCCAATCACCCAATCAGGAGCATAGACTTTGGGTTAGCAGAGCACCAGAGCTCCCTACCCCACAATAGAGAGGAGCAAATGCATGATTTTAATCAAAGAGGGGCCACCACTGGAGATCTTGATTAATTATACCTGCTCAAGGGTATGCTTCATAGCTCTCAAGTCAGGGTTCAAACCCCATTTCCAGCTTTGGCCCAGCATCCTGTTCAGTTTCATCCAGTGGCCACTAGAGGTCAGCAGGGCTTGGAGGAAATGGCTGCGGGTGGCCTCAGCAGAACCCTGCTCAGTATCCCATGTGCAGGACCTTGGAGCCTTTTCCTGGCTCAGGCCTCCAGCAGATGGAGGTCAGGAGCTGACCAGGGCCTGGGCTGTGTGGGCTGACAGGGAACACGCGCAAGGGGCCAGGGGGGCAGGCTTCTGGCAGAATGAAGCCTTGGACCCTGAGAAAATGAATTACATATAAAAGATTTTTAAAAAGCATCGCTATCGACAACCTCATGACCCAGACCTCCTGGAGTGACTCTCTCTGCACTAGCCTTTCTGACTTGGTCACTACCTGTCCCTGTGCACAGGTTAGCAGGCGCTATGTGACAGGCCACAGCGCCCAGCCCACCAGGGCTTCCAAAATTAGAGAAATGGCTTGCTTGCTTTTTCTGTGGGAAGAGCCAGCATTTGGATGCTAGGACTGTTTATTTTGACTCACTGATGTTTTCGCTGGAGAAGAGCAAAGCGGAAAGGTCTTTATTTTGGCTCAGACTGAGCTAAACTTCAGATGAGCAAACAGAGGTGGATCAGTACTTCAGTCTTCTCTCATCATCTCCAAGAGAGGTAGCAACAAAGATAGGGAGGAAGGAGGCTTTGCACATTCAGCTCAAGAGAAATGCCAGCAAGGTTACTCTACTGCTGAAGATGTCTGTGGCCTCGCCTTCCCTCTGCCTTCCCGATCAAGCTCCTCCACATCTCCTGGCACATGGCACGTATGTGTTCTTAGCCCTGCCTTCACCACCTTACTGCAATTTTCCTTTACAGAGGCCATCTCGCCCTTTAAAGTATCAGGATATGTAGTGAAAATATGTTCCTTACCCATGTCTGCCAAGTACTGGCCACATAATCAAAACTCATTGCTGTTGAGGAGGAAGCAACTCATAACTGACCCTCCAGTAGGTTTCCAAGGCTGCAAACCACACAGGAGGAGACTGCCCCTCCTTCTCCCTCAGAGATGCCAACTGCCAGAGAGGCCCTTGGCCTCTGGGTTCACTGCACAGCCCGCTACAGAGCATATCACTCTAGAGCTCCCTTGGCACATAATAAATAGCTGCATAATAAACATCTGTCAAACCAAACTCTATGTTGTCAATCTTATTTTTAATCAAGCCTTTTTTCTTCAACTACTCTTTGAAAGGTTGGTCGTTTGAACCTATCTTTGAGAGGTGCCTTGGAAGAAAGACCTGGCAATCTGCTTCCATAAAGATTTCAGCCCAGAAATCCCAATAGAACTCAGTGCTACTAGGTAATACATGAGGTCTCACTAAGTTTGGATCAACTCAGTGTCAACAGGTTTTGCACATATTTAAAGTGTACAGAGATTTTTCTACTCACTTCTCAGTGAAGGCTTTGTTACGAATTATTAGTGTGCCCCTTGAAACATGCACTGGGCATTCTAATGCCTACATCTTTGGAACTGAGCTCTCATTGCACAATGGTTAAAATGCTTGATGAGCTAAAAGTACAGAGGTAGTTCAAACCCACCCATCAACTGCTCAACAGAAGGGAGATGTGGCTGACTGTGTGTACAAAGATGTGTAACCTTGGGAAACCCATGGGGCAGGGTCTGGAGCACAGTGGGTTAAATGGGATCCCTGGGGATGGGATTTCTTTTGGGGTTAGAGTTATGTTTGTTACAATGAGCCTGTGTCACTATAGGGTGTGTCTTAAACCATTATCCATTGAGGTACAAAAGAGAAGATTAGGCACCAAAGAAAGCACAAGCACTAATAATAGCTCATTCAAAACTCAAACTCATCATCATCATGTAAGAATAGATGGAAAGCTGACCTGCAAGTGGGTCTTCAGAGGTTGTAAACCACGCTGGATGAGATTTCTCATTTTTCTCCCACAGAACAGGTGGTGGATTCAAACTTCCTGCCTTTGTGTTGGCAACAAGACTCCTTACCCGGCATACTGTTGTTGTTATGTGCCATTGAGTCAGACTCGATTCATAGCTGACCCTCCAGGGGTTTTTCAGAGGCTGTAAATGGCAAGGGAGAAGATTGTCCATCTTTCCATCATAGAAGCTGGTGGATTCGAACCATGTGCCTTTGCTTTGGGTTATCTGCGCAGCTCCTTACCGCTAGGTTAACAGAGCTCCACTATAGAACCTCACAAAGTCCACTGCTATTGAGTCAATTCGGACCCAAAGTACATCTTAATGAGAAGAGACTGTCCGTCTTTCTCCTGAGGAGTGGCTGGTGAATTTGAACTGTTGACCTTTCAGTTAGCAGCCCATTACATACTGCATTATGCCACCAGGGCTGTTTGTTTTATAGAAGTGATATTTAATGCACGTTCTGATGACATGAAGGTGTCTTCTGAAGGACGAATGTCTAGGGTCAACCATGACTAACACCATGACCTCTGAACCCAACTCACTGTACCAATCTATAAGCAGGAACGATGTCACCAGGTCCAGTCTGAACCTAGGGTCCTATCACAGATACAGGAAGGGGCCACAGAGGATCAAAGGAGTGTGTCAGGACATCCTGTGCTGAGTACCCTCCCCCTGGCCAGTTATTATGTCAGTGTCCCTGCTTATTAAATGGGGATGGTACATTTGTGCTACCTAACTCTCCCGCTATTCTTGTACACCGTCCAGTAGGAGCCGACTCATAGCTGACCCTCCAGCAGGTTTTCAGAGACAGTAAATCACTCTGGAGGAGACTTCCCATCCTTCTCCTGAGGAGCAACTAGTAGAGATTTGATCCACATGCTTTCGGGATCACAACACAACTTCTTACCAATAAGCTACCAGAGCTCCCTCAAGGTGGCTAGGAGGTGCAAATAAAATGAAACTTTGAAGAACATAAAATTCTCATAAATCTCTCCAAAGGACTTAATTTGTAACGATAATCTTTCAGAACAGAATAAATGGCCTTGAATCAAACCAAGGAGACACAAAGGCATTTTAATAAGTGAAATGATGTTCGCATTGTCTTATCTCTTTGTCTTACCCTAGACCTCACAAGACTTCAGATTTCCTAAGGACAGTTACTAGGACTGGCACAACACTGCACATTCCTTATCCCATTTAGTTATGGTAACAAGCTTATGGAAGGGAAGTGTGGTTTTCATTTTTTGTTTTGGGGGGTTTTAATTGTTTTTGTAATAGATGCAATTCCACTGACACTCAGATCTGTAAACTCTGTCACTGGGTCACCCAGGTAATGTTCAAGTCTGTAAGATCAGCCTGGGCACCAGCCCTTCGTGTTGTGTTAACCTGGGCTGTTCGTGCTGTTAGGTGCCATTGAGTTGACTAAGACTCATAGTAACACTATGGACAACAGGTCTGAACTGTGCCCTATTCGGTGCTATCCTCACTATCTCTGATATACTCAAGCCCATTTTTAGTGTCACTGTGTCAGTTTATCTTGTTGAGGGTTTTCTTCTCTTGCTCTGACCCTCCACCTTTCCCAGCACAGTGTCTTTTTCCAAGGAGTGGTCTCTCCTGACATGCCGAAAGTATGTGAGATGAAGTTTCACCATCCTTGCCTCTAACGAGCACTGTGGTGGCATTAAGTGCCATCAACTCAGCTCTGCCTCATAGAAACCCTACGTACAAGAGTAGAAAACTAGCCAAGCCAAGGCCACCCAATATGAAAGGCTGGTGCCCAGAATGTAATAAGACACATCTGTGGGTATATAGATAGCCATCATTTCATCTACATCTATATCTATTAATTATTCCTATCCTCTGGAGTCCCTTGGTGGTACAAATAATTAGCACAGTCAGTTGTAAACTCTAAGGCTGCAGATTTGAGTCCACTCAAAGTCTCTAAAAAAAAAAAAAGAAAAGGCCTGATGGTTTAATTCTGAAAAATTAGTCATTGCAAACTCTAGTGAGCCCAGTTCTACAACTGATAACCAGTACCATTCAATAGCAACTGGTTATAGGAGTCATACCCACCCTTTACAGTTATTATGTCATTAAATAAGAAAATATGAAAAACCACTCAGCACAGTTACTGCGCAGGCCATTCTCAGCTCAGCAAATGTAGGTATTACTATGATTTATTATCAACAGTTATTATTCGTACAGTATATATCCATATTTTCGCTTCCTGTCTGAAAACTCTCTCCAGTCAACACCTGCTTCAAATCTCTTTCCAGGAATACAGATCTCAGACGCTGAGCTCCTGGGGGAGATGAGGCCCAAATGTCAGTCTGACTTTGGCTTGGTTCTCAAGAGCATGTGAAAAACATAGAAGAGTTAGGCACAAGGGAGAAGGGAATAAGGGGATTTGCTGCAGATGGGGACATAAAAGAGGGAGGAGGCGAGCCAGGAGGAAGTTCTGTGTCCCTGCAGAGGACAGCTCCCAACCAGCCCCATGTTCCTGACCCCCTTGGCTGGGGGAAACCAGGATGCCAAAGGGCAATCTAAAAATAGGCTCCAGGGAGGATGGGGAGGTCACAGGGCACTTGGGAACCTGGTTGCATTTCATTACCAACGGCTCAGACTCACACTGTTACAGGAAAATATAAACAAGCGAGTTCAAAGGCCGGATTCACACTTCACCCAGCTATAAAGTTAGCACTGCCCAGGCTGAGCACTGATAAATTCCCCTTTTGTGCATCGTGGAGGGAGGGAGCCTGGAGAGGCCTGGGCTGGCAGCCTGCCTCCCACACTAAGCTCCTAGATCTGGTTTCCCAGTGGCGAGCTGGGTTTGGGTCTGCTTCACCTAAATCCCAAGGCAATCCTCAGAAGGAAGGGGCAGCTTGCCAGATCCTCAGGGGGATGTGGTATCCTCAAAACCAGAAAACTCCAACCACTGCCTTCAACTCTGACCCTTGGTTGACCCTCTGTTTTTGTTGTGCACTATGAAGTCAGAACCAATTCATAGCTGAGCTGCAAGCTAGTTTTCAGAGGCAGTAAATCACACCAGATGATATTTCCCCATCTTTCTCTTGCGAAGCAGCAGGTGAATTCAAACTGTATGCCTTTGGGTTGACAGAGCATTCCTTAAGTAGGCCAAGTGCCAAAAGAATAGAGGATATATGTTGGAGAAAGTACAGCCAGAATGTTTCTTGAAGGCAAAGTTGATGAGACTTTGCTTCACATATTTTGGACCTGCTGTCAGGAAATGCTATTCCTTGAAAAAGGACATCATGCTTGGGAAGGTGGATGGTCAGCGAAGGAGAGGAAGACCCTCAGTGAGATGGATTGACGTGGTATCTGACACAGGGACTCAAATGTGTTGGGGATGACAAGGATGGGGCAGAATTAGACAGAATTCAGATCTGTTGTTCATGGGGTCACTGTGAGTCGTATTCTCGATGGCACTTAACAACAATAAGGCCAGTTTGTTTGTTATGTTTTTATGTGCCATTGAGTCGCTTGCGACTCATAGCAACCGCATGTACAATAGCCATAAACTCTGCTCTGTCCTGTGCCAATCGCACAGTCTCTGACACTCCCATCCCAATTATCCCAGTCACTGAATCAATCCACCTCATAGAGGGCCTTCCTCTCCTGCACTGTCCCTCCACCCTCCCAAGCATGATGTCCCTCTCCAAGGACCGGTCTCTCCTCACAACATGTCCAAAGTATGTTAGACGGAGCCTCAGAATCCTTGCCTCCAATGAGCCACCTGGTTTAACCCTTTTCAGGATGAATCTTTTTGTTTTCCTAGCAGTCCATGGTACCCTCAATACTCTTCTCCAGCACCACAGCTCAAAGGCATCAATTCTCCTTCTATCCTCCCTAGTCATTGTCCAACTCTCTGACGCATAACAAGTGATTGCGAAGACCATGACCTGTATCAGACGCACCTTAGTCTCCAGAGAGACACCATTGCTCTTCAGTACTTTGGAGAGGTCCCTAACTCCCTAACAGCAGACTTTTCCATGGCAATGTGCCTTTTAATTTCCTGGCAACTGGTGCGGAGAGTGTTGACTGTGGAGCCAAGCAAACTATAGCTGTGAACAATCTCAATCTCTTCATCATCCATCCTGATGCTGCCAGTTGGTCCAGTGGTGAGAATCTTTGTCTTCTTGACAAAACTATGTAAGGCCAGTTTAGAGGCTGTAAATTCTTATAGGAGGAGACGATCCCACCTCTCTCTCACAGAGCAGTGGTGGATTCAAGCCTCTGACTTTTCAGTTACCAGCACAATACACAACATATTATGCCACGAGAGTGCTTTTCCTGGTATCTCTAGGCCTTTTGAAGTTGCGTGGCACGTGCTCGCCTGCCAAAATCAGTACAAAAAACAGAATCAGATTGCTCCACGTTAGCCTGCACCCGGCCATCCACACCTCATGCAGCGCACACACACAAGAATCTATCTCCATCCTTCCTTGTGTCTCCTATGATCTTCATTCTCCTTCCTTTAGTCTTCCTTTCGGCAAAATGACAAAGGAAGTCTAGATTCTGAAGTGCTGCAAAAAATCAGGGCACCATGGCTCTTAGCCTATTCTGGAACGTCTCTCTCCCCCTTCTCTATCCACCCAAGTGTTATCCAGAACTTCTGAAGGCCAGTGTGCTGGGCTTGGGTCATCTTCTGGTAGACTTTAAAAGGAAAATGCAGAAGATAAGAACAGTTCCTGAAACCCTTCAGAGTGGCTTTTCTTCTCGCCTGTGTTTTAAAAAACCTGAACCACCTGGCATGGTCTTTACAGCCTTCACAATTCAGCTCCCACCTCCTGCTCCAGTGAACCCCCCTTCTGACCTGAACATACCCCCGCTTTCTCACATTTCCGTGGCTTCTATAGACTTCTGCCTTCTGCTAGGAGACCCTTCTCTGTCTGGGCCCTGCCAACAAGTCTGTCGCCATCGCCATCTGCTGGCAAGTGCTGTCGAAGTCCTAACTCTGTGCTTCATGATTGAAGTTGTAAATAGTCTCGTGGGCTTCAAGTTTTGAATTTACAAAATTCAAAATTATCTTCTGTGAGAACACTAGGCACAAACTAAAACAAAACACAAAACTCATTGCCATCAGGTTGATTTTGAATCCTATCAATCGTGTTGCAGAGTAGAATTTCTTTAATGGTTTCCTTGGTCTTAGGCTTTTGAGAAGTGGATCGCCAGGACTTTTGCCTGCAGTCCAGCGCTCTACATATTGCAGATATCATCACTCCTTTTCTTGGGCTGGTACATCCCTACAGAACTGAGCCATAAGGATACACAGGGAGTGTTTCTCTTGGTAGCTGTGGTGGTAAAAACAGCTGCTATGTACGTAAACTTACTACTTATGGGCTTCACTCCCTCCGTTAGTTTAGTTATTTAGGCTCAAATCCCACATACTCGAGAACATTCGTTGAACTCTTCCAGAAGAGGAAGAGAGAGACAGGACAAAATTTCTGGCATTGATCTTTTACTTTGTGAGTAACTATTATGCACCACATTTTGTTATAACATATACCACATTTTGTTATAATACTTTGCTTTGTCTTCCTGAGCTGCCCTTTGAAATCTTCTGTTCAGCTCCTTAACTTTCTGATTTCTTCCTTTCAGTTTGGCTTCTCTGTGCTCTAGTGCAATATTCAGGGTCTCTTCCAACAACCATCTAGGTCTTTTCTTCCTCCTCTGTCTCTGTAACGAATAAATTTTTGCATTCTTCCTGGATGATATTCTTGATATCTGGTGATTATCCGTCTGGTGTTCATTAGTGTTCAAGGCCTTAAACCTGTTCTTGAGATGTTTTTTAAATTTAGATGGTATAGACTCAAGGTCAAATTGTGGTTCTTGTGGATTTGATTTCATTTTCTTTAGCTTTAGTTTGAACTTGCATATGGTCTATTCCACAGTCAGCATCTGACCTAGTTTTCACAGCTGATACTGAGCTTCTCCAATGATTTTTTTCCACAGATGTAATCAATATCATTACTGTGCAGTCCATCAGGTGAGGTCCATGTGTATAGTTGCATTTGTAGTTTTAGAAAAGATATTTGCATTGATTGTGTGAAATTCTATCATTCTACCTCCAGCCTAATTTCTGCCAAGTCCATGCTTTCTGATTACTGATGCTTCTTGCTTGTTCCTAACTTTTACAGTCCAGTCACCAATTATTAATGACTCTTGATTGCATGTTCGATAGGTTTCCAAATGCAAAAGTTGGTAGAAATCTTCTATTTCCTCCCCTTTGGTTCTGGTTGTTGGTGCATGTATTTGAATGATAGTGGCATTGATAGGTGTTCTTTGTATGTGTATGACTATTATCCTGTTATATCATTGTTTTTCAGAATGGATCTAGAAATGACCTTTTTGACTATGAATGTGATCCCATTTTCCCTTACTTTTTCATTTCTGGTGTAGTAGATCATATGACTCTCTCATTCAAAATGGCCAATGCCTATTCATCAAGCACACCAATGCCTGTGTGTCAATATTTGACTGTGTGTATCTCAACAAACTGTGACTAACAGTGACAAGAATGAGAATCCCAGAATACTTGATTGTGCTCATGAGATACCTATACATAGACCAAGAAGCTGTCATCTGAATAGAGCAAGGAAACACTGCATGGAAGTGCAGAGGAAATACCAGAGAGAAAGACCCTAGATGAGGTAGATTGACACAGTGACTGTGGGAATGGGGGCAAGTGTATCTGAGACAGTGAGGTTGGTTCAGGTTGGGCATAGTTCACAGGGTTGCTATGAGTTGTAGTTGACCTGATGGCACATAACAACAACACAACACTATACCAAGTGGAGGGAGCTCTAGTGGTTTAGTGTAAAGAGTTGCACTACAAGCCTGAAAACTCACTGTTCAAATCCATCAGCTGCTCCATGAGAGAAAGCTGAGCAATTTCCTCCTGTACAATTTACAGCTTCAGAAAACTCGCCGGAGTGTGAACCTCTTGAGTTGGTTTCAAGCCGATGGCACACAACTTGTGCCAAGAGGAGTCCCTTGCTTGTGCAAATTGTTAATGCTTCTAACTGAAAGGGTGATAGTTTGACCTCAACTGAATGAGCCTCAGAAGAAAAGCTTGGCTATCTACTTCCAGAAAACCTCAACCATTTAAAAATCATAAGGATTAAGTTGGGTAAAGGGAAAGGCAATATACAATAAAGGGATGATTAGCACAATATTGCTAAAGAAAGTGGAGACATGGAGAGGTGAATGGCAGATACAATCAACAAAGGTAAACACTATTGCATACACAGTCCTTCACTATAGCAATAATAAGCACTAATCTAAAAGTGGGTGTAAAGGCAGATAGGCAAGACAGATATGGGCAAGTGAAAGGGAAAACACCCTTGACTATATAAAGATTTGACGGATGATAGTTCTACAAGCAGGTGAGCACACTCTGTAAATGTACCCGAGTATACAGTGAAGGCAACAAGGGACAAAGTGAACTATACATTTTAATCACAACCCAACATGCTGAAGGAATGAGTCACTGATCTTGAGATCTCAGGACCATAGTCTCTGGGGACATCAAGGTCAACTGGCATAATATGAATGAGTATTCTTGTCATTACAGAAGTCCAGAGTGAGTGGACTTGGAGGGAGGGATTGTATAATAATGAAAGAGTTTTTCTTTTTCTTTTTAAGGAGAAGAGGGAATTGGGGGCGGGGGAGTGGGCAAGGTGAAAAGTGCATGACTGGAAACCTTAAGTCCCTGTAAACTTTCAGCAAAATTAATTAAAACACTAAAAAAACAACCAATAATAATAATAATAAATAAAGTCCACAACAGCAATGTTCTAGTTCCTACTTTGGTTAGTAGTGATGGGGGTCTTAAAAACTTTGAGCAATTATATAAAGTACAGCTATTAATATCTCTCCACCCAGAACAAAGCAAAGCAAAGCAAAGCAGTGTAGGAACGATTAGTTCAATGGACTCATGGGCCATGTGAACCTTCATCAGAACATCGATGATGCCTGGCTACTGAAAGCAGTTACAGGGGTGAAGGCAGGTACAAAATGTACATTTAAACATAAATAGCCAGGCATAGGATGCTCTGATAGCCTAATGGGTAAGGACTACCAACCCAAATGCACACAGTTCAAATCCACTTACTGCTCCAAGGGAGAAAAGCTGACAAACTCCCTCCTGAGCATTTTATAGCCTCTGAAAACCTACTGGAGAGTGAGCTATAAATGAGTTCTGGTTTGACAGCATGTAACAACGATAACAGCTATTAGTCCGCTAGAGACATGTGGGTTGGGGGGGGGGGGATTGTGTACCAATGAAGATTTTGTTTTTTGTTTATAAAAGAGGGGGGGAACGGGGGGGTGGGGGGGGGGGGGATTGTATACTAATGAAGGAATTTTTCTTTTACTTTTCAGAGAGAAGAGTGAACTGGTGGGAGGGGTAGGCAGGGAGAAAAGTGTAACAATGAATGAATGGAATTCCAAATTTCTGTAAATGTTCATTAAAATTAATAATAATAATAAAAAAGAATTTCCAAGATTATGGTGCTCCATTATCCTTCTGGCTTGAAACAAAATTCAACCCAGTGCCTCAACTTTCAGCCAAACAATAGACAGGTGTGTAAGTTGAACAATAACACAGGGAGGCACTCACTCCTTAGAACAAACAACTATACAAGATCAAAAGGGCAGTATTTGCTCAGGGATGAAGCTCAGAAGGCAGAAAGAGATAAGATAGAAGGTTTGATGGAGACAAGAATCACAGGGAGGAAGTGGGAAGAACATAGTTACATTATGCATAATATAATTAATGCCATACATAATACTATGCATTGGGTGGAAATGGCTGAATAGAAAACCAATTTGTTCTTTAAACTTTCACTCAAATCGTAATAAAAAATACTTTTAAAAAAAAGACAACACAACAACCTACATGCAGAGCACATTCCACAATTGACTCAAGAGCAATATATTTTCTTGTTGGTGTTTGTTTACCTTAAATCTGCCAAGCGTTGTTCTGACAGTTGGGGTATAAAGTGAATTAAGAAGTCTAGGCCTCTTCCTTTAGGAAGCTTCCATTAGGGTGCAGAAGAGCCATGGAGGAGTAAACAGCTGTTAGATAAACAAAGGGAACAATTGGGTAGTAACAATTGCTATGAAGACAAAAAAGTAAGGCAGAGGGTCCGAGGGGCTAGAGCAGGTTGGCTCCAGATAGAGTACTTACTGTTCAGTCTGCAGGAAGTGCTGTGTGAGCTGAGATCTTAATGATAAGAGGCCTGAGGAACCAGATAGATGCACTGTCAACTGGAAGGGGAACTTTACATTTTAGGGAACAAGTGCAAAGATGCTGAGGTGGAATCTAGCAATCTTCAGTCAGGTTATCTGTTTTGAATCAAGTATACAATGTTTGTCATGATATATGAATAAGGAACAAACCTGTTTTGAGACATGATTCAGAGTAATAGATTTCTCTACCTCTGTTTTAGAACTCTTATCTCTCTACCTCTCTGCATAATTCTCCACTCCACTCACTGTACCAAGGGCCCCTATATTACAGCTCGCCCTCCCATGCAGCTTCCCCATCCCCTATCCCCTATTCCTCTCTTTATGACCCACCATGGACTCACCTCCTTTCCTTTTTAGAACTGCTGAGAGCACCTTGTCATTCCTGAAACCTAACTTGCTCTCCTCCATCTTGTCTTGTCCAGGGTGGACACGTTTCTCTCATGGTGAAAGTCAAAGCTCTGATAAATAGAACCTTTTCCCTTCAAACATACTCATCACATCTTCTCTCAGTTAGAAAGTGCTTGCATATAATTTTGGTATCTCTGGCAGAGTTCACGGAGTATTACAGCATTCATAGCTAGAGTTAGGTTTAGCAATAAAACTGGTTCAATACCTTCATTACCCACATGGAATCTCAGGTCTCCAGAATGTAAAGCAACTCACCCAAGATCAGACAAGGTCTTTGGGCTCTTCTCAGAGCATGGAAAAAGTACTTTAAAATAGTCAAAGTAATTTTCCATAAAGTATCTCCCAGTTTACCGAGGAGAAAATTGGAGAACAGAGAGATTAAGTGACTTGCTCAGGTGACACAGAAGGTGTTTAGCAGAGCTGGCTTAGAATCCAAGGATTTGACTGATGGAAAAATCGAGTGTTCATATAACTTTACAGTAATCACTCCAAACTTCTTAATGTGGGGGAAAAAAAGATCAGTAAGTGAACTTTCTAGAACATTCCAAAGACAGGTTGAGGGAGGGGAGAAAAATTACTGTCTCTCCATGATTCTTTCTTTTCTTTTTTCTTTTTTTTTTAGGGTGTGGAAAAGGTGGCCTCGTGATAAGAAACTGTGCTGCAATCTCAGAGGCACCCAGTTCAAATCCACCAGCTGCTCCATGGAAGAAAGAATCCCTTGTGATTAAAATGCCTCTGAAAACATGCTGGAGGGTCGGCTATGGGTCAATTCTGACTCAACGCTAGACAACAACAAAGACATTTTCCAGGGAGTAAATAGAATAAAAGGCAGAGTCTTCTTCTGGAAAGATAGGATACTAATCTTTACTTTCCACACAGTCAAATTTTGATACCGTTTGCCTAAATTGTTTCCCCTCCAGAGATACATGGCAGCCACCGATGGAGTTTGCAGTCATCCTACCATGTTTCCTTCTTTTCACCAGATTTCTCTTCCTTCTAATATTTTTGGCACTTGTGTGAGAGAATGGTGTTGGAATTTTTCCCCTCCAAAATTTAATGTGCTTATCACTGCCATCATGTATAATCGTAATCTGGTTGGGTACAAAATATAGCCAGAAAAGAAAGCGGTCTAGGGAGGAGGATGCAGGTCTCATCTCTATCCCATTTCTTGTAAACAATTGTCCTCTCCTTTCCTAAGCATGCCCAGAAAATTGCCAGCCTCACGAATCTCAAAGACCTATTGTTGTTATGTGCCATTGAGTTGGAACTGGCTAGTAGTTGACCCTCTGCACAGGTTTTCTAAAGCTGTAAATCACATCGGTGGAGAATGCCCATCTTTCTCTCATGGAGCAGCTGGTGGATTTGAACCACCTGGCTTTGGGTTACGAGGCCACAAGAGCTGCCTCAAAAATCAACCTAAGTTTGTATCTCAGCTCTGACTCTACTAACTATGGGGTCTTCACCAAATTCCATAACCTCTCTGAAGGTACAGATACCTTATGCATTCTTGCTCTATAGGTGAGAAAATGGATGCTTAAATTTAAGAAATCTGTGGTTTGAGACTCATGTTGGTCTGATGTTCAGACTTGGCACAAACTTCTCTGTAGAATTGTCACTTCTGTTGCTATGTTCTATTGAGTTGATTCCAGCTTATAGCGACCATCATAGGGCAGAGTAAACAACTCCATAGTTTTCTAGGCTGGGATATTTGTGGGAGCAGATTGTCAGATATTTCTTCCACAGTGGCTGTGGGTTTAAACCTTAAAAGTTAGTGGCTGATAACAGACACATGAAGAAATGGTCAAAATCACTGGCAATGAGAGAGATGCAAATCAAAACCCCTATGAGATACCATCTCACTCCAGTAGATGTGGCAAAGCTTAACAGGACAGCTAGTAATAAATTTTGGAGAGGATATGGCGAGATAAGAACCCTTATGCATTGTTGGTGGGGTTGTAAAATGATACAACCACTCTGGGAGGCAGTTTTGCATTTCCTCAGAAAGCTCAACATAGAAATTCCATATAACCCAGCTATCCTACTGCTTGGAATATACCTTGAGAAAATGAGAACTGAGGCACATACAGAGACTTGTACACCAGTGTTCATAGCAGCGTTACTCACCATCGCAAGAGCATAGAAACAGCACAAATGTCCAACCACAATTGAATGGATTGAGAAATTATGGTACATTCACATGATGGAATACTACACAGCTCGTAGGAACAGTGATTTTGTAAATTACTACCTAACTTCAGAGGGACTGGAGAGCATTATGCTAAAACAACTCATTTAGTCCCATAAGGACAAATACTGTATAGGACCATTATTGTAGAACATGTATGAGGATCCAAGGGTGAAGGGGAGAGTGAAAGGTGGGAGGTGGTTAATAATATGGTCACACAATTTGATGAGTGGAGAAAGAGGTGGGTAAAGGAAATGGGAACGATCCAGTGTGAAAAGCAATGTATATGACTTTGTAAGCAACTCAATATAAACCAAACATTTTATTTAAAAGAAAGAAGTTAGTGACCAAATCCTTAACTGTTATGCCATCATGGCTCCATGCCATTCCCAGAGGAACACATTCATGACAGGTGAGTATAGTGGTCATGATCACAGAGTCACAGAATCCATTTTAAATTAATATATCAGAATGAAGATATATATACCACACATTCACATATGGAAAGACTGACATGTCTCCAAATATTTATATATATTACAAATATATATTCTATATTATTTTTCAGGTAGTTAATTGTGAAGAAACGGGTCTGAAGGAAAACCTGCCTTAGCCATATCTCTGGTTTATGCACCTTTACTTCCCAGCAAGCCCACAATGAAAGTAAGCAGGGCCTCAGTGACCAGTTCCTGAGAAACTGTACCCCTTCCCACCTACTTCTGGCATTGTCATGGGTTTTAAAAAAAATTCTTCATTTAAAGCTTTGTTCAATACACCTCTTTTTCTTCTAAATATAAAGGACTATATGCCCCACTTACTAGGTACGGAAATGAATCCTAAGAGGACACACATTATAGCAGTTCTGAGTGTGATCTATTCTTAGCTGTGTGACCTCAGCCCCCATCACCACCACCACTACCACCATTACTATCACCACTGTGACCGCCAGCACCACCACCACTACCACCCTTACCACCACCACTACCACCACCAGCACCACCATCACTACCAACCACTGTCACCACCAACACCACCACCACTACTAACCACTGTCATCAACATCACCACCACCACTACCACCACCACCACTACCAGCACTACCACCCTTACCACCACCACCACCACCTCCACTACCAACCACTGTCACCAACATCAGCACCACCACTACCACCCTTACCACCACCACCACCAACATCAGCACCACCACTACCACCCGTACCACCACCACTACCACCACCACCACCTCTACTACCAACCACTGTCACCATCACCACCACCACTACCACCACCACC
>NW_006399843.1:5805301-5842629 GCF_000299155.1 Elephantulus edwardii
CACCACCACCACTACCACCACCACCACCAGCACCACCACCACTACCAACCACTGTCACCAACATCACCACCACCACTACCACCCTTACCACCACTACCGCCACCACCACCGCCACCACCGCCACCATCACTACCAACCACTGTCACCACCAGCACCACCACCACTACCAACCACTGTCACCACCAGCACCACCACCATATAACCACCATCACCACCATCCTCATCACCATTACCACTATCAGTTGTTGGGGAATCAATTCTGATTCATGGTGACCCGTGTGTGCCAGAGTAAGGCTATGCTTCACTGATTTTCAGTGGTTATGCTCTTGTGGAAGGAGATGTCTAGGACCTTTAACCTCTCAGCTGATAGTCCAGCATGTTAACTGTACCATTCAGAAACTCCTTTTAAAGATGGTTGTGTTTGTTTTAGTCACAGTTTCTTTAGCTGTAAAATGTAAAGAACAGCAATATCTACTCTTACTGATATATCCATGGAGGGCTAAAGGAGGTTTTATGTGTTGTGGGCCAGTGCCTGTTAGAGTAAGAACTCAGTACACATTAGCCATGGTTATCACTTTGTAAGCAGCATTCAATAGATGCCTTGGCAAAAAGAAATTGAATGCATGGATTAAGTGTGTTTAAGCCTATCAAATCAATATTCATTTGACATGAAAGACAGAGTTTATCATCCTGTTGGAAGGGTGACTGTGAGAGGGACTTAACACTGTCCTAGAAAACAGAGAGGGTCCATTCCTATTTCTTCCGTTAGTCTGTTCTTTTGTAGCATAAGTAGTAGATTCTAGGCTGCCCCTGTCCACCCATGCTTTCCCATCCTCTCATCTACTTGCACTTTGGAAAACACAGAAGCCATAATGTTAAGCTTGCTTCTGCCCTCTCCAGAGCAAATTTTTTCTTTGTGTACCTACTTCAGTTATCTCAAGACCATAAGTACGACTGTACTTTTAACTATAGGCAATACAAACATCCCCAAACTGGAGTTGGCTTCCTTTCTTCTCATAGATTTTGCAAAGACCAAACTATTTGGAAAACAAAAACAAGCTGCCTATCTGCACTCAGGGAGAAGCCATCCTTGCCAGTCAGCAACCCACGAGCAAGGAAGAAGTCTCCCTCAAGAAAAGGAAAACAGCAGGAGATGGCAATGAGAGCAGTGGATCTGCACACAGAGCCTGCTTAACGCATTCTCCCTTCTTTAGAGCTCCCTGTCACTTCTCGCCCCTGATGTCCTTACTGTTGGCTGCTGTCTAATTGTCCCCTGACCCAAGCACAATGGAACAAAAGCTGCCTTGTCCTATGATATCTCTACGAGCAAGTATGGATCAAACTTCAGTGATTCACAGAGTTTTTAGACTTGCTTTCCGGAAGTAGATATCCAGGCCTTTCTTCCTACTCTGTCTTATTCAGAAAGACCCCAGGAAACAGACCTGTTCAACATTAGGTAACACACAAGATTCTGCTGATAGTCAGATGGTGGCTGTGATGAGATACACTGGCCAGGAACTGAACCTGGGTCTCTCACATGGAAGGTGAAGATTGCACCATTGAACTATCATTGGTAGTAAAAAGAATTAAAACTGGCAAGTGACTTCTGAACATCGAGACACCCATAGGAGGTCTCTTTTATAGCTTTCTCCCACAGTTTTGCCTCTGATGCCCAGCCAAGACACCCAACATTTCACCATGGACCTACCACCACACTTGCAGGTTGAAGGCTCTTTGTGAGACCAAAGTGGATACTCAGGTATCTCTTTTTGTTGTTAAGAGATGCATTCAGGGCCAAAGTGAGACGATGTGAGCTCTTGTCTACATCTGTCTCACTTTCTGCTTCTCTGCAGACCCCCTGGTCTTGTGAGCATAATCCTAAAGCTTAATAATAATCACAACAGGCAGGCCCATCATTGCCTCTCTGTCTGGCTGAGAGGTTTACAACTTAAACTCACGGCGGAGGGAGAAATTGGCTCAATCACTCGGAGTAATGGTACATGGAGAGCCAGTTGGGCATGACTGTTATTTAACTCAAGGAAACCAGGCTGCCATGATTAACGTACATATCCACTAATAAACAGGCCATGCTATGAGGTGAAAATTAATACCACCCCCTGCACACCCTCCTTCCCTCTGCATTTGCCAGCTTGCCTCACTCCTAACTGAATAAATGGGTTAAGAAAGGGAGAATGGTGCCACAAACAGCTGCACAGAGCTCCACTTACGAGTCACAGGCCACACTTTACTATTCCAAAGATTGGAAAAATTATCACAAGACCTCACCCCACACATTTATAATAGGCATTTTGTAGGGGAAGAATGGAAAGAAAGATTATTTGACACCATTGTTAACAATACTGAATGTTTTCTGGTCTTTTCACTCTGGGCCAAGTACTCCTCATGCTTGATTCCTTCTTCAAAGCAACTCCAGCTAAGTGTATATTGTTATTTAATGTCCCTAGTTTATAGACATTATTGTTGTTCATTGCTGCCAAGTTGGAACCAGCTCAGAGCTGACCTTCCATCAGGTTCCCAAAGACTGTAATTCACATAGGATGACACTAGTCATCTTTCTCCTGCAGAACAGCTTGCCTTTGACCTGTCAGCCAGCTCCTTACCTACTAGGCCTCCAGAGCTCCTTAATTTATAGATGAGAATATGACAACTCAGAGAGCTTAAGTACCTTTCCTGGGATCACTCAGGGATTAAGTGGTGTGGGTGGGATTTGAACACAGACCTAGCTTAAAGTCAGAGTCCAAATGCTTAGGCTTTATGCCACACTGGCTATTTATAAAGGAGGAAGTTGACGATGATAAGATCACTGACTTATTCAAAGTTGTCAACAGTCGGTTTAGGTTTACTCCTTAAGAATGAACCCATACCACTCCCTTCTACAATAGGGATGCTGATTCCCCATCAAAATAATTCAAAACTCACCATGTGTTAGGTGCGGTAGAGACAGAGTATTATCCACCATCATCCTGGTCCCTCCCCAAATAACGTATTTGAGTTGAAAGTCAAAGACAAAGTAAGGTTCATGGCAAAAAACAAAACAAAATAGTAAATTAGGAATTATTGAGGATCTTGTCTAGTTTCTCTTGTGGTCTTGTTTACAGAGGTGCCGGAGACTTCAAATGGACCAGCCTTGTGTGTAAACTGAAGGAGTTCTGAGGGGAGCGAGGAGTATAACTACTAACCGGAAGATTGGTGGTTCCAGTCCACTAGACATTCCCCGATTTGAGAAAGATGGGCAATTTCTTCCTGTTGATAGTTACAGCTTCAGAAATCCAGTGGAAGGCTATTCAGAGTCTGAATCCATTATGAGGCAATGTGTGTGTGTGTGTGTGTGTGTGTGTGTGTGTGTGTGCGCTTGTGTTTATAATCAAATTGAGAGCAAAACTCAAGGCATCTCCTTGTCAAGGTCAAGCACTCCAATAAATGAAATCAAGTATGTTAGTTAAGGCAATGCTACCTAATAGAAAAAAAAACTACAGTATATAATGAATGGGATGTCAGATTTAGGAAAATAAAAACAAAACAACTGAAACACACACACACATACACACACGGACACATAACTCATTGCTATCAAGTCAGAACTGACCCATAGCTGACCCTCCAGCAGGTTTTCAGGGGCTGTAAATTACACAGGAGGAGACTGATGATCTTTATCCTGTGAAGTAGCTGGGAGATTGGACCTGCCTGCTTTTAGGTTGGCAGCGCAGCACCTCACCCCCTAGTGCACCAGAGCTCCCTTCACTTACACACATATGTTGTTTATGTGTACCTAGAGTTAGCTGACCCCCCTCTGGCGGGTTTTCAGAGACAATTATCACATGGGAGGAGATTGTCCATCCTTCCATGGAGCAGCTGGTGATCTCGAACCACACACCTCCAGGATTTCAGCACAACTTCTCTCTACTAGGCCACCAGAGATCCCTATATACGTGTGTGTGTGTGTGTGTGTGTATAAAATTATATAGTTAAATTTGCCTTTTCAATAAATGAAAGGATATATACCTTTTTAGTATAAATAAACTCATTTAGAGAGCTCCGGTGGCCTAGTAGCAAGAAGCTGTGCTGTAATCTTGAAGGCATGCAGTTCGAGGCCACCAGCTGCTCTGCAGGAGAAGGATGGGAAATCTCCTTCCATGTAATTAACTGACTCTGAAAACCCACTGAAAGGCCAGCTATGGGTCGATTCCAACTCTACGATACACAACAACAACATACCCCATGCAATATTTGGTACATACTCATACTAAAAAATCATTTGTTGCTGATCTGAAACTCAGATGTGATTGGGCATCTTGTATTTTATCTGGAAGCCCTATGAAAGACTTCAAATGTTTATTTCTTATTTATATAAAATCCAAATGGGTCTTGGCAAGTAGGTAGGTCCCCTCCAGGTTGTGATTCAGGTATCCAGGCTTATTCTTTCTTGGTTCTGCCATCATCATCAATAAGCTTCCAAGATACATATCTATACATGCACAGGGTAAAGCCACAAACAGGCAAGGAGGTGGTGAATCCCCTGCAGGAGTTTGTGTGAGTCAGCCCTAGCTGTGGCACAACAAATTTCTACTCGCTGACCATTGGCCAGAACTCAGCACGTGGACCATACTTCATGGTAAGGTAAGCTGGAAAATTAAATCTGTTTGGGCTCAGGAAGAAAGTGGAAAATAGCCAGCCTCTGGCACCCTTGGTAAAATCAGAGCCAATCTCACTATTTGTGCTCTGTGTCTGTTTTCTGTGCTGGTGCTGGATTCAGCCAGCCGTCCTAGCCTACTGGTTCTCCTAGCAGGAAATCAAATGCCCCCCTCCCACCCCTGGACTGGTTAACTAG
This sequence comes from Elephantulus edwardii, assembly GCF_000299155.1. Classification (NCBI taxonomy): domain Eukaryota; kingdom Metazoa; phylum Chordata; class Mammalia; order Macroscelidea; family Macroscelididae; genus Elephantulus; species Elephantulus edwardii. The sequence goes on from NW_006399843.1 coordinate 5,810,151, forward strand.
CAGCTATTTGAGACTGATTAGATGACAAGGCCACTGTGGCCTTGTGTAATGAGCAATGTGGCTCAAATCATTCATTTAATTTCAACTCAATGCATTTTAATAAATATTTATTAAAGCTCTTAAGATGTTAAAGAAAGCTGGGTTCTAGATCCCTGGGGAGACATTAAAAAAACTCTCTGAAACAGAATATAATTATACCCTTAAGGAGCTGTATAACATTAAATTAAACAGATACCCTCAATCCCTATCTAAATCCATTGATCTTTTAGGAGCTGGTGAGAAACTCATGGCTACAAAGAATTCTGCCCTAAATGTTGGATATAAAATGCCACCACCTCCCATGGATCCCTGAAACATTTGTTGTGTTAGCCATTCATCCATTCAAGCAGTTTATCCACAAAGCATTCCTTGAGGTTTACTCTGAGCTTATGGTGACTGAATAGTGCAAATGGTTAAATGCTTATCTATTAACCAAAACGTTGTTGTTGTTGTTTGTTGTTGTGTACTGTAGAGTCAGAACCCTCTGGCCAGTTTTCAAAGGCAGTTAATCGCACTGGAGGTGATGGCCCATCCTTCTCTCATGGAGCACCTGGTGGCCTTCAGGATTGCACAGCAGCTTCTTGCCACTAGGCCACAAGAACTCCCTAGCCAAAAGGTATGTGGTTCAAATCCTTCCAGAGGTGCTTTAGAGGATGGGTCAAGGAATCTTTTGCAAGGTTACAGCCTTGAAAACCCAATGGAACAACAATTCTACTTTGCAAACATGGGTGACTATGAATTGGAATTGACTTGGCAGCAACTGGCTACACTAAGAACTTTGTATGCAGAGTTGCTGGGAGGCATAAATGCCAAATGTGCTTAGCTGCTAACCAAAAGGTTGAGGGCTCAAGTTCACCCAGAAATGCCTTAGAAGAACAGATGAATTTGGTCTCCTTTTGAAAGATCCACCTCGGTAAAGCCTCTGGAGTCCAGGTCTGCTCTTAAACACACGGGGTCATGGGCACTCGGGACTGCTGTAAGTTGTGGTCTTTGTACTCCGCGCTCGACAGTGTGCTGAGCTCTGGAGGTGAAGGAGAGTACTAAATTTAAGATGATAAGGTCTTGACATCCAAAGGTCATGTAGCCCAGTCAGATACAAGGTGAACCAAAAGCCAACTAACTCTCTGCCATTTGGTCAATTCCGAGGCTGTCAGTCCTTACAGGAAGAGACTGTTCCTCTCCCACAGAGCACCTGGTGGATTCAAACTGATGACCTTTCAGTTAGTAGCTTGGCACATTATACCACCAGGGCTCCTGAGATCAATCTGAAGGTGGCCGACATTACGGTAAATATTCAAATGGTGCTTAGGGATTTATGGGTAGAGAGGAAGCAGTTCTGACTTGAAGATGGGTAGAGAAGATCCACTCAAAATCCAAAATAACTTCTGAAAGAGCCAAAGGAACCTGCCCTGAGAACAGAGGTGGAGCCAAAGCTCTGGCTTAGAGCTCAAAACAGCCCTCATTTATGAGCTTTCTCAGCCGCTCACCCACACAGCCCCAGTCACCCTGTAGGCCCATAGCAGGGAGCAGGCATTCTCAGTGTTGGGGGATTGTCCTCAAGGCAGAACTTCAGAAAAGTAATTATTACATTTCTCTTAAAAAACTCATGCAAATTCTGAATTCCACTCCACAGGATACCAAGTTTGTTTTGCTATAATTATTTTGATGTAATTGGTTTAAATTGCCTGTCACTAAGTCTGATCATTTCATCCTAGGACACGCATACCCCTGACATAACACTTATGCTTGAAGAAAACCTGCTTCAGATATTCCTCTTCCGTAAGTGTTCTGTCATTTAGAGGGTTGCTATGAGTCTCAGTCAAGTTGACAGCACCTAACAACAACAACAACTTTCCTTATCTTTTCTCACTTTTAAGAGAAATGAAACATTCTTCCTTAAGGACTCAAATAGTTACCACAGAATGTACCCCCACTCCTGGCTATATCATCTACACCAGAGTAGAGCTGCTCTCCATCGAGTTTTCAGAAGTATATCACCAAGTCCTGGAGAGGGTGAAGCTGGGCTGCTCCTTGGAGTCAAGGATTCTGAAGCTTCATCTGACATACTTTGAGCATGTTGCAAGAAGGGACCATTCCTTGGAGAGGGCATCATGTTTGGGAGAGTGGAGGGAAAGCGCAGGAGAGGAAGACCCTTAATGAGACGTATCGATTCAGTGATTGAGGTAGTGGGAGCAGGTGTGTCGGAGACAGTGAGGTTGGCACAGGATAGAGCAGAGTTTAGGCCTCTTGTACATGGGGTTGCTATGAATGAGTCACAAGTGACTCGACGGCACATACAATAACATCGCCAAGTCTTTCCTCTGAGACTCCTCTGGGTGCATTTGAATGCCCAACTCTTCAGTTAAAACCAGGTGTATGAACTCTTCGCACCACTCAACAGCTCTTTGCAGCTGAGGACCTCACGCACTATGAACAGGTACACTGGTAGAGGGCACATACTTGCCTCAGGCTCCTTATAACTCATTGCTGTCAAGTCAGAACTGACTCATCGCTGACCCTCCAATAGATTTGCAGAGGTTGTAAATCTCACAGGAGGAAATTGCCCATCTTTCCCCCTCAGAACAGCTGGTTGATCCGAACCACTTACCTTTAAGTTGGCAATGCAATCCACTAGGTCAACAGCGCTCCATCTCTCAAGTTAGTGGAGAGGTGTGTATTTTTTCATGGGAGCTCTGGTAAGTATCTCTGAGGAGGAGCTTCTCGCTCCCACATGCCTTTTCAGGCTTGGTCCATGGTCATAGGACAACTGCTGTAAAACAGCTGCCGTGGGTTAAAATCATAACATTAACATGAAAGTTAAACAGAGGACCATTTAAAGTTAAACAACACAAGAAAATATTACATGTGTCTCCTCCTCCTAATTCCCTGCCCCCAAACAAAACCGAAGTATTAGAAAAACCCCTTTTTCCGATGAGGAGCAGAGGGTTAATTTTCAGCATGGCACCCAGGGATTTAGCTATGGGACTCTGATTACTCATAATGGGAGTCACGCTGCCTCATTTTATGCACACTCTGTGGAAAATGCAACCCTCGACAGCTACAAAATTTTGGTTTTGAAATTGAGGCTTGTCTTTCTCAGAACAATGCTGATTTCCAGACACACCCCAAACGACTCAGTGTTGGCCAGAATCTGTGTGTTTGCACTTTAGTGTGTCTGTGTAAGCGAAAAGACTTTTCTCTAGGTCCACACACCCTCTTTTAAAGATAACAATATTGCAAAAGTACTCCCCATAGCTGATGGAAAAATGATTGCTATGTCTCACCCCAAAGCTTTGTTAGGAACCCTGTAAAAGCTGGCACGTGGCTTGTGACACCCAGTGAAACACATCGCTTCTTCCATAATAACCTGGGTCCTGCCGCCTGCCATTAAGGGACCTCTCTTATTAAGCATCTCTTTTTTAAATGGCTCCCATCATCTGGTCCCAGTGTACATTAAATCCCATTATAATTATAAACACACTTCCCCATAACATCCGCTGCAGATTTCATCCACACTGCTACCCCCTCAGGGCATCTTTGCACTAATAACAACTCAGATTTGCTATTTGAGTTGACAACATTAGGTCCCAGCACCATTTGCAATATGCTAGAGAGAGAGGGAGAGAAAGAGAAGCAAAAGCTTTCTTGTCTTCACTCACAAAGATCTGGGGATCACAGTGACCCAAGGTCCCAAGGGGCCAAACAAATAATCTGCCCTACATCTCCCCTCCTCAGTCACTTTCTGAAAGGGAGGGCTTGCTTAGGACCTGGAAGAGAGGCCTAGGTTTGTAATCAACCACCACTGACCAGCTCTCCGGAGGGAAAAGAGTGATGATGGCAGTTACTAGTCAAATAAACCATCTCTATTTGTTTCCCTGGGCTTCAACCAGCCAGAACTCACACATCACTGAATTATTTTTGTTTTCAAGAAGGCATCAAAGAAGTGTTACAAAAGGTGTGTGTGTGTGTGTGTGTGTGTGTGTGAAAGGCAGCAAAAACAAAGCCAAAAAGAAATGCTCTGTTAACATATATTCAAGTCATTGTTGTTGTATTGGTTCAATATGTGAGCTTCCAAAGAAGTCTGTAAATTGCATGGGAGCCATCAAATGCAATGGGAACCAATAGTGATCTGTGTTACAACTGTGTCTGTAGCAATATTTTTCTCACAGACACATATACAAAAAAAAGATATGTAGGAACCCTTATCCCTATACCTGTGACTAGGACCTTGTTTGATGAAATGGGGCATTACTTTTGCTACCAGTTGGGTCAAAAGAGGTCCTACTTGAATACAGTAGGTCTTAGTCCTAATTCTTTTTTTAGTGTCATGTTGCAAAGAGAGAGTTACATGTAGAAGGAAGAGACACATGCACGGGCCGGTGATGGCAGCTGCATCAATAAGGCAGCAAAAGAACACCCAGGATTGCAGCAGCCACTGAAAAGAAGTTGCATAGCTGGAAAAGTCACATAACTGAGAAACTGACTTGGACTTTCGGCCTCCAGATAATAATACATTTCTGTGCTTTAAAACGTCTCACTTTGTGGTATTTTTGTCAAGGCTGCCATGGAAGACAAAAGGAGTCCTCGGGTGGTGTAAATCATTAAACACTCGAATATTTGTTACCGAAAGGTTGTTTGTAGAATTTATCAGGAAGCACCCTTGGAAATCAGGCCTGGTGATCTGTTCCCACTGTACACCTGGGGTTGTCATGAATCAGAACTGACCTACAGATAAGTAACAAGAAGCTAAGAGAACCTGGATCTCTAGCGTGGATGTCTGGGAATGAGGACCCAAAATATTTTTAAATCCTTTATCTCCATAAAAGGACACAATGGATTCTCAGTGTCTTCTCTCAGGAGACCTTGGTGGAATGACAGCCTTCATTATCCATCCCTGGTGCATCTCCCGTGCAACCTGGAGGTTTCATCTGGGGAGAAGACTACTTTTGTCCCTTCACGAACTTGCCTGTCTGTGACTCTCTCTGAAAAACCTTCATTTCTCACTTATCACAAGGTTTTAGGGAAACAAAAGTGGCTTTTCCCTAAAAAGGTATGAGTTTTTTTATTTTCTTATCAGGATTGTTGTTATTCGATGATGTTGAGTTGGTTCACATTCACAGCAATCACAAGACAACAGAAAGAAAAGCTGCCCTGGTGTGCAACATCCTCATCACCATTTCTGCAGGGGCACCCCAACTCAATGAAAGTCTTCCTCTCCTTTGGCATTCCTTACCAAGATGATTGGCTGAATCTGAACCTTACCTTTGCTGACTCTTTACATATCTATTAATCATGATTGTTGTTAGGTGCTATGAGGTTGACTCTGACGTATAATGACCCTACGAACAAGAGCTTGAAACCTTGCTGTATACAGCACAGTCCATACAATCTCCTCTATGTTCAAGTCCATTGCTGTAGTCACTGTGTCACTCTATCTCTTCGAAGACCTCTCTCTCTATTACTGGCTCTCCACTTTTCTAAGCATGATTCTTTTGTCCAAGGGCCTCTTAATAACTTATGAAGTTTCACCATCTTTGCCTCTTAGTAACACCCTGATCGCATTTCTCCCAAGATAGATGTTTGTTTTTTGAAATGCATTGAAAATATATATCAATGGTTTCTGCCAATACCAAAATTAAAAGCCAACAATTCTTCTTAGGGCTTTCTTTTTGTCTTATTTTTCTAACTTTTGCATGTACACAGAGCAGTGGAAAATGCCATGGCTTAGGCCAGACATACCTTAGTCCTTAAACTGATATTATTGTTCTTTAGCCCTTTAAGAGGTCAATGACAGCACATTTGTTCAATGCAATATATCTTCCGATTTCTTGACTGGAATGACTGCTGCTTCATCCATGGGGGTGTTGAATGTGGATCCAAGTACAAGGAAACAATTAATAATTGAATTTCTTCCCACCATTTATTATGATTATGCCTATAGGTACAGATGTAAATAATTGTGTTTTCTTGATGTTGAGGTGTAATCCATATTGAAGGATGTAGTCTTTCATTTTCTTCAGATCTGAAGAATTGTTTCAAAACTTTTTCACTTTCTGCAAGTCAGGTTGTGTCATCTGCATAATGTAGATTGTTGATGATTCTTCCTCCAATTCTGATGCTGCGTTATTTTTTATATTATGTAACTCTCAGATTATCTGCTCAGCATATGAACTGAATAGGTATGGTTGAAGAATACAACCCTGAACCACACCTTTCCTGAGTTCTGTCCAGATGACTGTTTCTTGGTCATTGTATACGTTCTAATGAACACAGTTAAGTGTTCCGAAATTCCCATTCTTCTCACAAAATGTGGAAAGATTTGTTGTTGTTGTTATGTGCCATCAAGTTGCCTGCAACTCATGTTGTTATATGCTGTCGAGTTGCATGCCCCTCATAGTGACCCTATGTACAAGAGCCCTAAATCCTGCTCTATACTGTGCCAACCTCTATCTCTGACACACCTACTCCCATTACTCCAATCACTGAATCGATCCATCTCATTGAGGATCTTCCTCTCTTGCTCCGTCCTTCCATTCTCCCAAACAGGATGTCCCTCTCCAAGGACTGGTCCCTCCTTGCAAAATGCCCAAAATATGTCAAACAAAGCTTCAGAATCCTTGCCTCCAAGGAGCAGCCCATTTTCCCCCTCTCTAGGACAAACCTGTTTGTTCTCCTAGCGACCCTATATACAATATCTCTGAAGCCTGCCTTGTCCTGAGCCGATCTCATTGTCTCCAACACACCTACCCTCCGTATCCCAGTTACTGTATCAATCCATTTCATTCAGAATCTTCCTCTTCTGTGCTGTCCTTCCACCAAGCATGATGTCCTTCTCCAAGGACTGGTCCCTCTTGGCCATGTGGCCAAAGTATGTGAGACAGAGCTTCTAAAGCCTTACCTCCAAGGAGAAACTTGGTTTCACCCTCTCCAAGACAGAACTGTTTGTTATCTTGGTGATCCATAGTATGCGCAATACTCTTCAGCTTTACAACTCAAAGGCATCAATTCTTCATCTGTCATCGTTAGTCATTGTCCAATTCCCTGATTGATCCATAGCAAATAATTGCAAAGACCATGGCCTGGATCAGACACACCTCAGTTTTCTAGATTGACATTGTTGCTCTTCAGCACTCTGAAGAGGTCTCTGACAACAGATTTTCCCAGTGCAATTAGTCTTTTTGATTTCCTGACTGCTGGTGCTAAGAGTGTTGATTGTGGAGCAGGGCAGGTTATAATAGTTAACAACTTCAATTTCTTCTCCATTTATCATGGTGCTGCCTACTGACCCAGTGGTGAGAATCTTTGTTTTCTTGATGTTGAGCTTCAATCCATTTTGAAGACTACAGTCCTTGACCTTCTGCAGCAAGCACTTCATGTCCTCCTCATTTTCGGCAAGCAAAGTTGTGTCATCTGCATATTGCAGGATGTTGATGGGACTTTCTCTAGTCTTAATGCCACATTCCTCCTCATAATGCCCAGCCTCTAAATGATCTATTCCACATATAGATTGAAAAACATGTTGTTGTTGTTGTTATGTGCTGTCGAGTCGCCTGCGACTCATAGCGACCCTATGTACAACAGCCCTAAACTCCGCTCTGTCCTGTGCCAATCGCACTGTCTCTGACACTCCCATCCCAATTATCCCAGTCACTGAATCAATCCACCTCATAGAGGGCCTTCCTCTCCTGCGCCGTCCCTCTACCCTCCCAAGCATGATGTCCCTCTCCAAGGACTGGTCTCTCCTCACTACATGTCTGAAGTAAGTTAGAGACAGAAAAACCTAAAATGAAGAACATGCTTGGCATTTAGCAAGCTGAAAGAGTTAAATATTTTTAAGCCATGTGGGCAAATTGTTGAATGATGCAAAACAATAATCAAAGTGGAAGGAATTACACAGAGTCGCTGTACCAAAAACTATTTGTTGACACCACTGAGCCATTTAAGAAAGCCATATATTAACAAGAGCTAATGGTATTAAAAGAAGAAATCCAAGCTACACTTAAGGCCGTGGCAAAAAACCCAAAGAAGGATTCAGTAATTGGGAGAATACAAATTGAGGTGTTCCAACAAGCAGGCACAACCTATACAGCCTGGGCTTGCTTTCTCATCCATGCCAACAAATTTAGAAGATAGCTATGTGGTCAATTGATTAAAGAAAAGATACCTCATCAACAAACGAATGGATAGAGAAACTCTGGTATATTCACACAATGGAATACTATGCAGCATTGAAAAACAGGAAACTAATGAAACATTAATGAAAAATATATGACCCTGAAGGACATTATGCTGAATGAAATATCTCAGTCACAAAAGGACAAATACTGCATAGGGCGACTGTTGTGAAATGGGACTGACATTAGGGCTGAGGGAAGGCAGAAAAGGAGGGGATGAATGATGTATATTGCATTGAAACAGATGAGGGAGAGAACTGTTTAAAAGGGACATATGTATGGGTATTCTTGTCATTACAGAAGTCCAGAATGAAGGCTGCATAGTGGAGTGGACTTGGGGGGAGGGAATGCATAACAATGAAAAAGTTTTTCTTTTTCTTTTCAAGGAGAAGAGTGAATTGAGGGGGTAGGGGGTGTGTAGGGACAAAAGTACAACAATGAATGACTGGAAACTGTAAACTTTCATTAAAATTAATTTTAAAAAGATACATATTTGTGTCCTCTCCAATAAAAGATGATCCAACAGAATGTAGAAATTATGGAGCAATATCTTTAATTTCACATACAAGTAAAATCTTGGTGAAGATTATTTTTAAAAACCCACAAAACAAAACAACAACACATCAAACTCCATCCCAAACAAGTGGAGCCACATATGAACAGGAAACTACCAGAAATTCAGGCTATTCAGAAGAGGCTGTGGAATGATGGCTATCATCGTTGATGTCAGTGGATTATGACTGAAAGCAGATAATACTGGGAAGGTGTTTACAATGCAAAGGCATTTCACCACAACAAGATAAAAGTAAACAACCCAATTGAAAAATAGGCACAGGATATGAACAGACACTTCACCAAAGAAGACCTTCAGATGGCGAACAAACACATGAAGGAATGTTCAAAATCCCTAGCTCTAAGAGAGATGCAAATCAAAACAACTATGCGATATCATCTTACTCCAGTAAAAAGAGCAAAATTTAACAGAACAGCAAACAACAAATGCTGGCGAGGTTGAGGAGAAATTGGAACATTTATTCACTGTCGGTGGGAGTGTAAAATGGTGCAACCACTATGGAAGGCAGTATAACGCTTCCTCAAAAAGTTGTAAATAGAAATACCATTTGACCCAGCAATTCCACTACAGAGAATATACCCTAAAAAAACCTAGAACTGCCATCCAAGCAGATATATGCTCACCCATGTTTATTTTGGCTTTGTTCACAATAACAAAGAGTTGAAACAAATGAATGGATAGAGAAGCTTTGGTATATTCACTCAATGGAATACTATGCTGCATTGAAAAACAAGGTACTCATGCAATATTACTCAAAATGGATGACCCTGGAGGACATTATGCTGATTGAAGTATCTCAGTCACAAAAGGACAAATACTGCAGAGTGCCACTGTTGTAAAGCAGGACTGACATCAGAGTTGGGGGGAAACTAAGAGGGTATAAGTAATATATACTGCATTAAAACAGATGACGGAGAGAACTGTTTAGGTGGAATATATGATTAGGAATTATAGGCATGAAAAGAGTCCAATATGAAAGCTGCATAGTGGAATGGATTCGGGAAGGGAAGAGAAGGAGGATTGTATAACAATGAAAGAAACTTTTTTTTTTACTTTTCAAAGAGAAAAGCGAACTTGGGGGGAGGGGTGGGCAGGCAGGAAAGTGTGCAACAATGAATGAATGGAAATCCAAAGTCTCTGTAAAGTTTCATTAAAATAAAAAAAAACCAAACACAATGCAAAGGCATTTGAGTGCATGGATCACAATAAATTACATAAGCATTTGACTGCATGGGTTAAAAAAATGATTAATAACATGAAAAAGAATAAGAATTTCTCATGAAAGGAAAGTTTCTTTTTATGCTTAAAAATATTTTCAAACTGAAGAGTTAAGAACAAGAAGAGTTGCAACATTTCATTAACACTCAATCAGGCTACTCAAAACACTTCTCTAGTCTTCTCACTGGGCATCTGTTAAGTTCAAGTTTTATTATCATTAAAACTCTTCTCTCTAATTCGTCCATAAGATTCTGGAGAATGAGGCAAGGTCTCCAGACTCTGGATGATCCGATTCTGCTTACCTGGTTGCTTGATTCTATGGAGAACTGCCTGCCCCTCACCTTGGCAGCTGGCTGCACAGGTCTTGGCCTAGGTAGAGAAGCAAAGATAAAAACTCTTGCTTTACTTTGAAATTTTCTATCTTAGTAATAATACTTTTCTATTTCTATCTTAGTAATAATAATTAATGAGTTGCTGCTGACTTGGAAGAGACCCATAGGTGGTCCTCTAGCAGGTTTTCAGAAGGTATAAGTAAAATGGAGAGAAGATGGTCTGGCTTTTTCTCTCAGAGCAGCTGGAGGAGTTGAACTGTTTGCCTTTGGAAGGCCAGTACAGCTCTTTACCTTCTAGGCCATCAGAGCTCCCTTTCTGTCTCAGAAGAGGCTGTGTTACATAGAGGTTACAAAAGCATGGGTTTTGCAGTCAGAATGGTCTGATTTAAAGTCTCAGCTCTGCGATTTAATAGCTTTACAGTTTTTTTGGCAGGCCTCGCTGAGCTCCAGTTTTCTCATCTGCAGAAATGGGATCATAGTTTTGTCACTGGGTGCTATTGAGTGTTTGCAACTCAGCAACACAATGTATGTCCTGACGACTGCTGCTCCATAGGGTTTCCTAAACTGTAATCCTTTGGAAGCCAGAGTGGCATCCACCTCCTAAACAACATGCCTCTAGACATTCTATGAACTTTGAGAAATGATAATCCTCAGGTCTTTTGTTCATAGGGTCGCTGTGAGTCATGTTCGACTTGATGGCAATCAATAACAACAAACAACAATCTTTATGGGAGCAGATGACTGGGTCGTAGCTTTCCTGGAGTCAATGGATGGGCTTGAACTGTCAACACTTTGGTTAGTAGCAGTGTGTTTAACCATTGAGCCACCCAGTCTCTTTGGAAACAATAGCTATAGTTGCATTAGGATGGTGTCATGAAACTTAAACAACACAGGTGATGTGTTTGGACTCATAATCCAAGGGAGTTCTGGTGGCCTAGTGGCAAGAAGCTGAACTGCAATCCCAGAGGCACACAGTTTGAGTCTACCAGATGCTCTGCTGGAGGAGGGGCAATCTCCTCCTGTACTGATCCAATTTGACAATACAATAATATAAAATAATAATTTTTTTAGAAAAAGAATTGGCTATTTTTTAAAAAAATCAGTGTTCAGAATGAATTTTTATTCCCACTGTCCCTTTCCTCTATGACTCCCAGAATTCAGTTCCCTTGGGCATGATACACACTCCTATTGCACAGCTGAGCTCTAAAAGCTGCCCCTGGTGGAGATATACTTCTTAAAAACGGGTAAGGAAGGAGATGAAGGATAAGAAGATGCAGCAAAGGAATTCCATGCAGAAAACAATTCATCAATCCAGGTCTCCAGCATGACCCCCCCCAGGGGACAAGGCCTCTCTCCCAGTTTTATGACCCTTCAGAACTGATGTTCTGGCTCCAAGAAAAAGTTTTTTTAAAAAACCCAACCCAACAAAAACAAAACATATCTACACAAACCAAAAAATAAAACCTCCACAAATACATGGACAGTCACCAAAACAAAACAAAAGAGGCAGTTTTTGGTTGTTATCTTCCAGCCAGTTTGCTTTTAGGCACTGCCCCATATGAAATCTCTGAACTGAAGATTCTCATCAGCCTTCCCTGGACCCAAGGACAGGCTCTGGCTCTAAATGGTGCCAGTTTTGGTGGGGGAGAGACAACTGCTTTATCTGGACCCAATAAACCTTATCAAACTGCTGTGCAGCCAGCCTTCAGCTGGCACCTAGCCCAAAGCCTCGCTTGCCTTCCTCCTTTTTGTTACCTTCTCCACCTTTTAAATTCAGGCATTAATCTCTCTTTAACACTTACTAACAAGGGCTGGGCTTTTTAATGGGCAGAGTTTATGAAGCAAGGGAGATTTTCACATAGAGTGACTATGGAACAGGGTGTGGGAGTCTCTACTGTGGTGGAATTGTTCCTTCTCTCCCATTGTTTCCAGAGATTCCCTCTTTCTCCAATTTGAGGGTTCCAAGGAGATTAGGACCAGGGGCTAGCACTCAGTGGGCTGGTGTATCAAACTACGGAAGCTTGCATGTTGCTATGATGTGGAAAGCCATGCCATTTCAAATACTTAGCAGAGTCACCCAGGGTGGAGAGGTTTCAGGAAAGCTTTCAGACTAAAATGAGGAACGAAAACCTGGGAATCTACTTCTTAAAAACAGGCCAGTGAAAAACCTTATGAATAGTAGAAGAACATTGTCAGAAATAGTTACAAAAGATGAGTCCCTCAAATCTGAAGGCTCTGAAAATAAGACTGAGACCCAGTGGCTGAAACAATGGACTCAAATATGGCAGCCACTGTGAAGAGGACACAGAACCTGTGCTGCTTCCTTCTGCTGCTCTACACAGGGTCAGCATGGGCTGGCCTCCTCAGCATCTAAACCCAGTAACAACAGAAGCAGCAGTGGTGTGCACGCCACATAACTCCTTCCAAGTGCATTCCACTCAGTGGCCGGTGGCCTGTGGCTGAAACAAGACATTTCCCTTCAGAGGCAGTGCCTAGGCACAAATACAACAAGTTTAATGAATATTTCTTTTATTTCCCCGATGAAACATTCAAACCCAACCAAATCCAGTGCCTTGCAGTCCATTCTACTCACAGTGACAGGACAGTAATGGCTCTCAGGCTTTTCAAGTTTGCAAATCTCTTATGAAGCAGAGATGCAATTGAACCACCAACATTTCAGCTAGCCTGCAGTGCTTAACCACTGTACCACCAATGGCTCCTAAGTATTCTAAAAAAAAAATAAATCAAAACCCACTGCTATCAAATCTGTTCTGAGGCTGTAAAGCCTTATTGGAGTTGAAGGCCTCACATTTCTAAAGCCAAGTGTCTGGTGGATTCCAATTCAAGTCCAGCTGCTGCTGGATTAGAACTGTCAACCTTTCAGTTAACTGTTCAACATGTAAATCACCATGCTACTTGGGCTCTCATTCCTCAGTTCCCTATTGCTCTCCCTGTAGAACATTTCTTCCCTAACTTTATTTCAATCTCTTTCCTTTTACAGACGGTGCTGAATAAAGCTATTGAAGTAGGTAATCTTGAAATAGGGACTGTTCTTTGTTCTTTATCAGACGCAAAGACCACAGGCTGGGTTATGCCTTGCATTGGTTTGATGTCGCTGTATATGCCATTATCAGAGGATAACTGACTTCCTCTCCGCACTTCCAACTCAGCTCCCCTGCTCATGTTCGCTGCACCAACTGCCTTTAAATTCTACTCGTGCAGGTCTAAGCACTATCCCTACTAGTAGGAGACAGGAGAAATGCCCATTAAAACGGAGGGGTCTAACTCTGGCACTGCTTAGCCCATTAGCAGTTCTCCAGAATAAGAATCCCCTCTGTAAACTCCACACCCTAGCCTGGCCTCCCTTGGCCTGATGCAGATTTTTGCCTCTAGTCGGCGGATTTTGCCTTTTTCACTCTCCATATCATTCTGGAGGCTTGACTCTGTGTCTAGGGCAGTGCCAGAGGCACGCGTCGGCATGTGATTATACATGAGTCCTGCTGTAAACCGGACATGCCACGACCAGACGTGAGATTGAAGTCTCACGTTGCTAAGACAGTTTGACCTAGGAGCCCCACTGTCCAGAGTCCCCTGGATGGCGCTCTCTCGCCATCACCCCCACATTATCGCTCCTGCAAGAGCGAATTGAGCGCTGCCAGCTCACACGCCCTGGATGTAGCTCTTCCCGCGTCAAGTCCCCCTATTTTCACCCAGTTCCTGGAAAAGGGGAGATGTGGTGCTGTCAATTGAAAAAGGTAGCTTCTGGTAGCTCTAACCTGGGATTTGTGCTCTCAACTCTGCACTAAACTAAGTCCATCAGCTGAGAGGAGAGTCTTTGGAAGGGGTCCAAAGCATTTTCAAGCCCCTGTGGGTCCCTTGAGGTCTTTGCGTTGAGCTAAGCGCAGTTCACCTATAACTGCTTCTCCAGCAGGTTCCTACTACGGTCAAAAACTAGGAAGGAGAAAAAGTTTCTCCTAGGTCTGAACCTCAGCCTCTAGGGATGGCGACATCTAAGATGAGGCGTCTTCGCTCCACGATAGAGCCCCAGGGAGCCTCTCGTTCAGTGGGGACTAGCAAGGCTGAATCTGGGGACTTCTGCCATAGGGAGACTTTGTCTGGGAAAGCGAGCTCTAAAAACTAATGTCGAGGATATGGGGATGTAGTCCCAAATCTGGAGAAAAAGTGAAAGGGGAAATGTCGCTCTCGAAATTGGAGAAAACATTGGACCCAGGGACAAAACTCAGTTCCTAGACCACCAGGGGGAAGGCGGGAGAGTTTCCTCACCCCGCACTCCCACTGTCCCCGGGAAGGCTCTGAGTCCTAAACTCCTTTCCACGCGCCCCTTCCTCGCTCTCCGCCCTGCCCGCGGCGCCCCAGCAGCAGCTAGATGTCAGGCGGAGCCCGGAGCGCGGAGCGGGAAGGGCGGGGGAGGGTGGGGCCAGGAGCGCGCTCGGCCAGTTGGGGGTGGGGTGGGCGGGCCGAGCGGGAGGGGGGAGGGGGGCGCGGGGCTGGGGGGGGGGCGCGGCGAGGAGAGGGGGGGGGCGGGGGGGGGGGGGGGGGAGATGCGGGAGGGGGGAGGGGGGCAGCTGTGGGCAGGGAGCCGGGCTCGGCCGCCAGCACTAAAGATGGAGAGGCGCCGGGGCCTCGCAGGGGAGGGGGCTTGGCGTTGACGTGGGACGCGGCGGAGGCGCCGCTGCCGGTGGTGATTTGCTAACCTCGTAGCAGAGTGGAGTTGAGGGTGATGAGAGCGGGTACTGCGAACTGCCGGGCGATGCCGCAGCTGCCGCCGTGATACCGAGAGCAACAGTTCCCCAGCAACACCCCTCCTAGACACAGCACACACCCCCTACAGGCACGCACACCCACCCCACAGCGCCCGGCTCCGCAGCGGTGAGTGGGGGGCCGGGAAAGGGGCGCCCCGCCCCGCGAGCGCTGCGCACCACGGCGCCCCGGGGCTGGAGAGGTCTAGGGGGGCGCACTCGCTTCGGCCGCTCGGCTCGTGTCTTATTTTATTCAGCTTTCCTCCTGCCTGCTGCTGTAGCCGCTGCTGCCGCCAGCTGAGGGCTCGGCGAGTAAGGGGGAACTCCGGCTGTCAGCTTGGGCGCAGCTGCCTTCCGAACCCCTCTCCTGCAGGGCACAGTCGGGGTGAGAGGTGGGGAGCCACGCGATCAGTGGGGGCTGAGGGTGCGACGGTGGGTTGGCGATCGAAGGCCTTGTACTGCCAGGGGCTGGCCGTGGAGCTGGGAGCCAGTGGGTGCTCATATGTATGCGGACGGGTGCGCGGGCGCGAGACGGGATTGTGGTTTATTTGTATATTTATTCGCCGGCCGACTGGGGAGCTAGGATCCGAGGACCCGCGGAGTGAATCTGGGGACGAGAGAGGGCTAGGACTGGGATGCGTTTGGGTTTTGTTTCTCTTTGAGAAACGTGGTGGATTCTTTTTTCTTGGTTGGGCTCGGTGCTTCGTTTTCGGGGAAATACGTGCTGGAGCTGCATGGGGTCTCTAGGACTCCGGGCCCTCCTCGGCTCTCGGCGGGACCGGCCGTGGCGCCGGAGCTCGCCGTGCGCTCCCGGCTGCGCTCGGTGGGCGCTTTGGCTCTGCACCTGATGCGTCCGGGATGCCTTCCTCAGCCCGGCGCCCCGCGACTCGTGCGCACAGCCCCTCAACCCACTCTTACATTCAGCAAGGCACACCAGCACTCGGTGCGCACGATCCCAACCGCTTGCGGACCCACTTAAACGCACACACGCGCTCCGCATCAACACGCTCGCCCTCTCCCTCCCGGGACGCTCGGACACGCCGGGGCGGTGCACGCCGAGCGCTGGCGCCCGCCAGCCGGAGCCCAGGGACCCGGCTCATCGTTTCTGAGGGGTCACGGCCCCTAGTCCGAGGAGGGGGGCATAGACCCCTTCTCCGCTTTCCTCCCACAACTCGCTGCGGGGCTTTTGTGCTTTCCCTTCGCCTCGGGGCGGGTCCGCCTCGGGTCTGCTCTCGCTGCCTAGTCCAGCCTGCCTGGACTCTTCGCCTTTCAGCCCGGTTTCTTTCGCTTTTCCCTTGCCTCGTTTTCTTTCTGCTCTTTGGCTCCTAGAAAAAAGTTGAATCCCCAAGTTTGCTGAAGTCGCCTTCAAGTCGCCATGGGGTCGCTGGGAATTGGGTGTGCATGCGAGCGCTATAAATTCCCGGGGCCGGAGCGGGTGCACGCTGGGTTTTCTCCGCGCCGCCCCGCTGCCCGCGGCACCTAGCGCCGCTGACCGGATCGTGAGCGCCCGGAGGCGGGTGAGGGAGGCGCCTGTCTCGGCACCCTGATTTCTCTGGGGACCCAATGAGCCTGCTTTGGGGCGGGAATTAGGCTGGCTAAGCTTCCATTCTTTCAGCTGTTTCGTTTTAGTTCTCTGAAATCCTGAAGTCTGCAGAAAGCCCTTGAGTGATTAGGCGCAGACGAATGACCTCTCACCCGTGAGGGCCTCAGTACTCAACGCATGTTGGGTGCAAAAGTGTCTTGACCAGCCATCCTATTAACCTTTTCTGCGTGATATTTGTGGCTTTGGAGCCAGTAGGGCCCTTTTATGAGGCGGAGACAAGCAGCGTTCTCTTAGGGTGAGGTAGACATTGGTTTGTTTTGCTCGGAGCTCATTCACTGCAGTATTGGACATAGCAAGGCGGAGGCTGGGAGGGACTTGGCTCTGTGAGGTCTTTTTAACACTCTAACACTCCACAGACGGGTTCAGGAGTTCCAGAGCCTTCTGTAATGATTCTGAACAGCGCCCAGAGAGAGGCTTTTGTCTCCCAAACCTGTTTCCCTGTACTGGCAGCAGAATGCTGGACGCTGGTGCCAGCATCACTTTTGGTGTCTCACAGCAATGTCCACAGCATTGCAGGTCCAAAGACTTGCCCACTCCTGGGGGCTCGTGGGATCACTTGCCGTTCAGGTCCTCAGCATAGATGCTTTTGGCTGTAGGCTTGTCTCCTTTCCTCCTTAGGATTCTCTTGGAAGAACATTCATGCAGCACCTTACATTTAAGTGTATGCACATGAGAACATGTTTAGGATCCCATCCATCATAGCCTAGAACTTTGAGGGGAGCCCCAGTGGTGCAGTGGTTAAAGCACTTGGGTGCTAACCAAGTTGACGGTTTAAGCCACAGGGGAAAACCCATGATGCTCTGTTTCTGTGAAGATGACGGCCTACGAAACCCTATGGGGTAATCCTGCTCTCAGTGGTAGGGTTGCAGTGAGCTGCAGTTGACCAGACAGCATAGAGTAACACTGGTGGAAGTGACCTCATCTAGTCACAGGCTGTTGTGTGGATTGTGGGCATTTGTATGCCTGACCATGGAGCCAGAATGAGCATCTCCTGATTAATTGCAGCCCGGTGAAGAGCGAAGGATTGACTGGAGAGGCCGAGTTTACAAAGGGACTGGCTGACATTGGGAGAATAGAGGGAGATCCCAGATGCCCAAAGATGCCTTTGGGCCTATTGTGCTGATGGGCAGCTA
The DNA here is from genome assembly GCF_000299155.1 of Elephantulus edwardii. Taxonomy (NCBI): domain Eukaryota; kingdom Metazoa; phylum Chordata; class Mammalia; order Macroscelidea; family Macroscelididae; genus Elephantulus; species Elephantulus edwardii. The sequence continues at coordinate 5,827,984 of NW_006399843.1, forward strand.
CCACAGTGAGGCAGAGTTCAGAAAAACTTGTGAAGGTGAGGTTGGCTGTATAGGGGTCTGAGAAAGAAACTGAGTATTTGGAATGACGGGGGAAAGGGTTAAACTCTTTAATTTTAATTATGTGTCAGAAAGCATCCGCTCAGGATTAAAGCAAGCCCAGAACTCACTGGACTCCTCTCTAACACATCATGTGTTAGAACAGTTGTTGTAGAGAAGCGAGTTAAGCACATGCTGTGGTAGAACCACCACCATATTACTGATAGAATGATATGCTTACTTCCCATCATTTCTGGGCTTATAAAGGCAGATTTGAAGATGTCTAAGGTACCTCTTCTGCATTAAAAGTTCAGGGCGAGGTGGGTGTTGTATGGTTTGAATTCTTACTTTTAAGGACAGTACTTAATCTGCCCTTTCCACTCTCATCTCCTTTGCCTCTTCCTCTCTTCTCTTCTCCAGGCCTATTACTTGGCCCCGGATTCCCACCGTGTCCCATCACGCAGAACCCCGAAGAAAAGAGAGCCTCATGCCTGAGCCGCAGGGAGCACCATGGATCTGACGAAGATGGGCATGATCCAGCTGCAGAACCCCAGCCACCCCACAGGCCTCCTGTGCAAGGCCAACCAGATGCGGCTGGCTGGGACTCTATGTGACGTGGTCATCATGGTGGACAGCCAGGAATTTCATGCCCACCGGACGGTGCTGGCCTGCACCAGCAAGATGTTTGAAATCCTTTTCCACCGCAACAGCCAGCACTATACTCTGGACTTCCTCTCGCCAAAGACCTTCCAGCAGATCCTGGAGTACGCATACACGGCCACGCTGCAAGCCAAGGCTGAGGACCTGGATGACCTGCTGTATGCGGCTGAGATCCTGGAGATCGAGTACTTGGAGGAGCAGTGCCTGAAGATCCTGGAGACCATCCAGGCCTCAGACGACAATGACAATGAGGCCACCATGGCAGATGGTGGCGCCGAGGAAGAAGAGGACCGCAAGGCCCGGTACCTCAAGAACATCTTCATCTCGAAGCATTCCAGCGAGGAGAGTGGCTATGCCAGCGTGGCTGGACAGAGCCTCCCCGGGCCTATGGTGGACCAGAGCCCCTCAGTCTCCACCTCCTTTGGCCTTTCAGCCATGAGCCCCACCAAGGCTGCGGTGGACAGCTTGATGACCATTGGACAGTCTCTCCTGCAGGGAACACTTCAGCATCCTGCAGGGCCTGACGACCCAACACTGGCGGGAGGTGGGCGGCACCCAGGGGTGGCTGAGGTGAAGACAGAGATGATGCAGGTGGATGAAGCACCCAGCCAGGACAGCCCTGGGACAGCACCTGAATCCAGCACCTCAAGTGGGTTGGGGGACAAGGCTGAGGAAAGGGGCAAGGAGGGGCCTGGGACACCAACGCGGAGCAGTGTCATTACCAGTGCCCGGGAGCTGCATTATGGGCGAGAGGAGAGTGCCGAACAGCTGCCACCCTCTGTAGAGGCTGGCCAGGGCCCCCCAGGCCGGCCAGAGCATTCCGTGCCCCCAGCTGAGAAGCACCTGGGTATTTACTCCATGCTGCCCAACCATAAGGCCGATGCGGTGTTGAGCATGCCGTCCTCGGTGACCACCGGCCTCCACGTGCAGCCTGCCCTGGCTGTCTCCATGGACTTCAGCACCTACGGGGGGCTGCTGCCTCAGGGCTTCATCCAGAGGGAGCTCTTCAACAAGCTGGGTGAGCTGGCTGTGGGCATGAAGTCCGAGAGCCGGGCCATGGGCGAGCAGTGCAGCGTGTGCGGCGTCGAGCTGCCTGACAATGAGGCTGTAGAACAGCACAGGTAGGCCCCCTCCACCTGCCCTCGCCCGAACTTCCTCCCCAGCTCCCTCCCAGCATCCAGGGTCTGGCTTTCTAGCCCTCCACACGTGTCAGGGTGGGATGGAGCCCTTGGGTCTTTCTCAAACTTTTGGGGGACTCACAACAACAGCATGGCGTCTTACCAAGCTCTTCCCTTCTTTTTCTCCTGGTGGTTTGCTTTTTTTTTTTTTTTTTAATGATACCTTGCTGGTTGGCTTTCTCTTTTGCTTCAAGAGTGACCAATAAGGGTGGAGGGAGGGAAATGGGCTTCAGGATGAAGGGTTTCTCACGGGCTGGATCTGGGCATGGCACCAGCCTGCTTCCAGGTTTCAGACACTTGGGTTTACTCACCATGCTTTCTGCCAAGGCAGACTCGCTGTAGCTCAGGATCCAGAAACACAAGAGGCTGGGAGGGTCTGGAGGCTGCTTTGTCCACAAGACCAGCTGCAGTTCTGAGCATCATTCCTGGTGAACGTTTATCTTGTTTCCTCCTCACTCTTCTTCTCTATTCCAGAGAGCAGGTTTAAGATGAGCTGACTTAAATTCAACAGGGAAGGCATATGAGACTTTGTATCACAGCTCATGGAGCCTTTTTCTCATCCCATGCCGGCCCACACGGGATTCAGCATCTGGGCTAATAGTTGTGCTCTGGTGGTGTAATGTGTGATTTATCAGGTAGCGAAACAAAAGGTCAGTAGTTCAAATCTGCCAGCCACTCTGTAGGACAAAGATGGACAATCTCCTCCTCTAAAGATTTACAGCCTCAGAAACCTAATACAACCTTACTTTGTAGCCATCTCCATGCAGTGGGTTTGGCTTTTAGCTGACCAGCATACGTCTTCCTTTCCTATTCTGTAAAATAGCTATTTACTGAGCTCGTATGACCTGCCCAGGTCAGTGCAGAATGCTTTCTATGAAGTCACATTTTTCTGTCAACCTCCCTGAGGTAGGTAATAACCTTTTTTCCATAGGCAAATTCTAAGGCTCAGATGTAAATTGCTTTTCCCGGGTGACAGGTGAGCGTGAGGCAGAACTGGGTGTTCATTCATGTCTGGCCTCCCTGTGCTTGGCTCCCTCTTGGAGTCACTCAGTCCCACAGGAGATCATGCCTACATAACAGAGTATTTTGAGGGTACCAGGAGTGATGTTGGTTTGTCATAACCATGTGTTCATTGTTTTATGTCCTAGCAGATGGGTTAGATTAATAGTGTAAAGAAACCCAGTTTCTTTGTCACCAATGATGGTATTCTTGTAGACCCGCTTGCCTGCTGTTTGCTGCTTTGAGTGGATACTTCCCTTTTGCATCCCCTCCCTCTCTCCAGCTTCATTCTTGGTTGCTCAGGCAGGTGTTGGAGGGGATGTGGGCTAGAGGCCCTGGAGGTCCAGCTGATGACCCTGCCGCAGAACTGACTCCAACACCACCTAGTTGCTTATTGTTCTTCTGTGTCACTGAATCACTTCCAATTCATAGTGACCTTAATGTACAAAATGCCGCTGGGTCCTGCATCATCCTCACAGTCTGCTGTGCTTGAACCCATTGCTGAAGCCGTTCTGTCAGTCCATCTCATTGCGAGTCTGCCTTTTTGGCTCTGACCTTCCATCTTACCAAGCATAACGTCTTTCAGGAGCTGATCTCTCTTAAGAACAGGTTCAAAATATGCGAGATGAAGTCTCACCATCCTTGCTTGTAAGGCGTGTTCTCTCCGCACTTTCTGCTGACAGGTGTTTTGTTTTCTTTTGGCAGTTTGTGGGATATTCAGTACTTGTTGTCATCCCCCTTGTTCAAAGGGATCAGTTGTTCTTCAGCCTTTTTTAGTCATTGTCTGGCTTTCACTTGCTTATGAGGTGCTTGAAGAATACTGTGGTTTGGGTGAGGCACACCTTAGTCTTCAAGGTGTCTAAGGCACACCTAAATCCTAAGAAGTAGCCCTGTGGAAAATGCCACTTAGCTAAATGTAGCAGAATTTTTTTTTCCTCTTTCTGGTAGGTGCGAAAAATAACCGTCACCAAGGTTTGTCTTCCTGATGCTTGCACCACTCAAAAATAGAAAGACGTTGTGCTTATTTTTGCTCAAATTTTCCTGAAAAGGAAACCCCCTCCTCAGCCTTGACCAGATAAGATGCATGAGCATCTTCAGGTGTGAATTAATCTCAGTTGTGAAATAGCATAGAGTGAAAAGTTATTTTGCCCACCCCCATCCCCAACCTTGTTGGAATCTTGTTTGTTCAGGAAGGCCACGTTCCCGTTCCATGGGACCTTCAGTCCTCAAGGAACAGAAAGTTAGTCACATTCCAGACTGGAGAACATGGGCAGTATGATTAACTATAGTTATGTAACCTGGTTATATGTGCTCTTTACAAAGGGGATGGTCAAGATGATGCAGTGTGGAATTGATGGAAGTGAAGCTCTGTCTCACATACTCTGGGCATGTTGCCAGGAAGGATCAATCCTTGGAGAAGGACATCATGCTTGAAAGGGAGGAGGGACAGCTCAGGGGAGGAAGACCCTAGACGAGATGGATTGATGCAGTAACTGAGGCGATGGGGATAGGTGTGTTGGAGTGAGTGAGACTGGCTCAGGACAGACTAGGCTTCAGAGCTGATGTACATAGGGTCACTATGAGTCAAAGGCAGTTCGATGGCACATAACAACAACAGAGCTATGACTAGCACACAGTGCCCGTGAAGGTGAGGCTTTGGCCCTCTGTCTCTCCATCCCATTTGGGTTTCATCTCTGCAGTGTCACCGTTGACTCCAACTTCTGGTGGGTAGTGCCCTCTGCACCAGCTCCTGCGAGAGCTATGTTGCCCATGAGGCGGCCCAGAGAGTGTTCTGTTCTCCTGAGCTAATGATGGTGGGTGACGAGCTTGAGACCCTTGGTGCCACATGTGTGCTGCTTACAGGGAGGATTTTCACTCAGGACAGTGTATGAATGGCTGTAACCCACGCAGCTAGAGCCAAAGGGCATCAAAACCCCACAAACAAACCACTTCCGGCTCTTGGCGGCACCATGTATATTAGAACTGTCCTGCAAAAGGCTTTCAATGGCTGGCTTTTGGGAAGCAGATTTTCTTTCTTCTAAAGCCTGAATTCATACCTGACTTAAGCCTCCAGGTTTTCAATGAGCTCATTAACCCATTTGCACCTACCAAAAAGGGGAAGATAATGTTCCCCTGTTTATGTGGAAAACAGTACCTTCATTCCTGACTAGACTTTGTGGGGAGTTTGTCCTCTCTTTCTCCCCTGAAATCTCCAGGGTTAAGGCACACTCTCTCTGTTTCCTGCTCTTTTCATGCTCTCTCTAAACTAACTCCAACACCATCAGGCATCCAAACAGTGCTTTGGAAGGAGAACATAGTGTTACTACATTACAGACAAAAGGTAATGACATTCGGTGTGAGAGACTTAGATATTGGGAGAGTGTGGACCTATGTGTGCTTCCAGAATCTTCTCGGGGCCGACTCTAGGGTCCATATGCCAGAGTGCTGAGATGTTGGAGTCCAGCCTGGTTCTGGTCCTTGGGGCTGTAAATGTAATATGATGGGTTTGACTACTGGGCTGCAGGATTTGGTTTTTTTTAAGCCAGTAGGCTTGATGTTTGCAGCCATTGGCTGGGTTTCCACACATGCCAACTTAATGTAGACAGAACCAAACACTGAGTGGTTCTGTACCATCTACACTGTAATTAGTGATGTATCCGAGTCCGTTGTGGCACTGTGTCATTTCATCTCGTGGAGGGTCCCCTTCATTTTTGTTGGTCCCATCCTTTATCAAATATGGGACTGATCTGTCTTAAGAGCAGTCAGAATAAGCAAGCTGAAGCGTCTCCATCTTCATTTTTAAGAAAAGTGTCTTAAACAAGTGTCGCAGTTGTATTTCCTCTGAGACTGATTTGTTCCTTACTTTTGGTACTTGAGTGTGCTCAATATTTTACCAACATCACAGTCTGAATACGTCAATTCTTCTGTCTTCCTTTTCTTTTCTTTCCCCCCTACACTCCCCCGCCCTGCTGATGTTGAGACTATATCCCCTGCTCACTTCTAGACCTGTTTAATTTCCAAAGACCAGACCATTATACAGAAATTGGCATTATGCTAAAACAGAGGGTGATGACATCAAATTGCAACATGGAAGACGACTGCATTATTATCTAAGTATTAAATGACATCATTCCATAACTACCAGCTTGTGTTATTGCCTAACTCCCAAGCAACTGAGATGGTCTAGCCAAGTTGATACATAACCTTAACCATTACAGCCAGCCAGCATTAGACTCACCCTGTATTAGTCCCAGATGTACATTGTTAATGTGAAAAATAGTTGGATCATAGATTTTTAAATTATTGTCATAAATGCAGAATATTGGATAATGAGATGGTGAGGATTAGGTATGTACACGGGGAAACATGCTGATTTGATAATTGCTATATGCATCATGTTGATTTCATCCTTTTGAGTTGTGTAGCAATCTTGTTCTCATCTTTTTCATGCATGTGCTGTGATTGAAATGACCATGGGCCATAGTCCTCGAAGTGGCATCTTTGCTTTTTTAAAATTTTCAAGAAGCTAATAGGCTAGACTGGCCTAAATAAGAGGTAAATAATAGGTGCCCAGAAGTAGTTAGTTTTAGGATGAGTGGTGGTGTGGATGTCCGTGGAGATGAAGGCAGGAAGAGGACAGTGCAGAGAAGTGATGCAGATAGGAGAGCTTGCTGTGGGATAACTTTTATAAACTTCCATGTGATGTGCTCCCAAATAGGCATGGAGTGGACAGGATGAGTTAGAATAGCGTAATGGTACTATACCATGTGTGTGTGTGTGTGTGTGTGTGTGTGTGTGTGTATATATACACTATTTTGTATATATATATACTATTATATATACACACATTATTATATATATACTATATATGTATATACTCTCTCTACATATGTATATGTATATGTATATGTATATATATCATATATACTGGATCATGGTGGTAGATGGCAGAATGGAAAACAATGTTAAAATTGGTTATGAATTGATGGGAAGACTAAAGACACTAATTGGGAAAATCAAATGGAGCTTAATTATCTAAATGATGCAGAAGGTGGTCAGAATAGTGAAGAGCTTTGGTAGATCAGTAACTTACTCCAGGCAGGTGAAGGTGCAAGCTTTGAAACCCCAAGAATGTTCTCTCCATTACTTTAGGCATAGTCTCCTTTGCTTTTCTCTGAAAGTCTGGAGCAGGTTTCAACGGTACAGGCTTTCCTGGGTATTTTCAAGGGATCAGGTTATCTGGGCCGGGTCTACCTTATTGTTCCCAGGTAGATTTGATAAAATTGGCTTAAGTGTGAGCAGAGTCCTTTTTAATAGCCCTCAGTCTCCTCAGGGTCACACAGCCCTATCTTAATATGTTCATGACTTAGGGCTGCAGAGTGGCTCTCTGGTTTCCCAGAAACCTCTGGTTGTTACACAGATAAGCCCTTGTTGCACAGGGGAAGCAGCTCTTGCCGGGTTCTTGAAGGGGACTCTTCTCAGGAGTCACAGTGAACCCAACCACTTTCCAGGAACTGTGTGTGTGGCCCTTCCAGAAACTTCTTGAGGTCCGTATGTGAGGGTGCTGAGATGCCAGATTCTGCCCTGGTCCTTTTGACTCAGTTTCTCCCAGGTGGCCAGCTGCTCTGTCTCCAGTGCTTGACTGTTTAGAGGACCAACAGCTGTTGGCTTTGTCTTAGTCTGTGTTTGGAGATTGGAGATTAGTCTGTACTCTTTGTAACCGTTCATCCTTCTGCCACTTTAGGTACTGAATTCTATTTGGAGAAGAGCAGGCAGTGGAATAATGCTATCAACAGCAATCATATTAGTAATACCTCTTAAAAAGTAATCAGTGTAGCACTTTCTCTTTTTCAAAGCCACCTTTAATTACTCTATCTTCCTTACCCTCACAGCCTCCCCTAAGGTGGTGCAGGTCCATAATCCTTTATCTGTGATTATGAAGTCTGAAAAGCTCTCAAAATGCAAAGATTTTCTGTTAAGTTTGCAACAGGCTCGTTTAATAGCAGAACCTGAACTCAGCTGACATGAGGCTATATTTATCCTCACTTATTTTGAATATTCATATGTTTTGCTGGAAAATATTAATGTGTTTGATTACAGAGTGCTGCCCTAGACTCCCCTGCAGCTCTTTGTAATGAGATTCCAGAATATCCTTCTAGAAGCGGGAATGTTCAGATTTCTGAAGCACTTCAGGGCTTTGGACAAGGAATTGTGTTGTGGGGCATTATCATCTCCATTTTTACAGATGAGGAGAATGCGCTTGGATGCAAAGAAGTGACTTGCCCAAGGTCACACAGCTATAAATGGGTAGAGAGCCAGGAGCCAGCATCTCAGCTCATCTTCTGATTCCCATTCCTGGGTGTTCTGCATCAGGCCATATAAGAAAGCCATATAAGAACATGGACATCGCTGTTCTGGGTTAGAGCCATTGACTCTAGTCTTGGGTTTCCAACAACACCCTAAGAAACCACTGCTGGAGGCTGTGGCTATCTTCCTTGACGTCAATCTGAAAGGTCAGGTGTATCCCAGCTCCTCTTAGTAGCTATTTATGGCTTGCTCTGTCATTCACAGATTTGCCCAAATCCTTTTTGAATCTGTTTCTATTTCCAGGAAGTATCCTTTTTGGGGTAATGAATGACTTCAATTTCTGACCTCCTCGGCCCCTGGCTGTCTCCAGGTCTTGTGAAGAGGTCATTGGTTGTGAAGCGAGGAAGATGGCACAGGGCTCTGTGGAGTTGTACCCAGCAGCAGCGCAGGGAGGCTGGGCCTCTGGGGCTGGCACTGTGATTGGGAGCTCGGTCACCATCACCAGCCCAGGCTTTAACTTCCTTATTTGTACTCCAGCTAAGACGTGGTTGAGCTGCCTCTGGGTAATGATGACTTATCTATCTTTTTAATTTTTTATTGTGAATTAAGTAAAGGTTTACAGAGCAGCTCGGTTTTCTATTCAACAGCTCATAAACATTTTGGCTGAAAATTTACAAGGCAAATTTATTTTCTGTTCGGCAGTTCAAACCTGTTTTGTTTCGTGACATTGACTGTAATCCCCATCATGTAACCATACTCATCTACCTTCTTCCTTCTACTTCTCACTTTCATGCCTTCTTTTTCAAACTAGTTAATGGTGAACTCTTGAAATTTTTTTGCTCCTTCAGTATTCACTTATATCTTCCAACTACGAAGTCATTTTGGCTTATTGAATTTTTGCTCTGTTCCAGTTCAGCCCGCTAAACATTCAGTCGGTTTGACTGGACTCTGTCTCCTCTGGTGTGGTTTTCTGGAGCTTTGTCCTGCTTGAGATCACTGAGCTCTCTGAGACCCACCTTGCATCCTTGAAACTTCTGAGAATGACTTCTTTTCTTTTGTTTCCAGTGTAGGAAAGTTGTGTGCTCTTTCATCTCAGCGAGAAGCCGGGGTTTAATTTGCCATCACTATTGGACAGAGCTGCTAATTGCTGGGAGGAGAAAACCATAGATCAGCAACACTTCTTCCCCTGCTTGTTCTGGGAAAACTATTTATGAATTTTTACAATCATGGCCATTTTCAACTGTTCAGATTAAAACACCATTCACAGCTCCTTGACTTCTTAGAAAGGCAGGAGAAAAATCTTTCTGATCAATTTAATTTTTTTTAAATGAAAGACTCTACTGCATTGAAACAGATGAGGGAGAGAATAATTTAAAAGCGATATATGATAGGGTATTATCGTTATCACAAGAATCCCGAATTAAGGTTGCATAGTGGAGTGTACTTGGGGCGGTGGGAGGGGTGTGGGAGGATTGTATACCAAAGAAAGAATTTTTCTTTTTCTTTCCAAAGCGAGGAGCGAACTTGAATGGAAGGGGAAAGGCCGGGCAGGGAGAAAAGTGCAACAATGAATAAATGGAAATCCAAAATCTCTGTAAATGTTCATTAAAATGAATAAAATAAAATAAAAAAATAAATAAAATCAGCCCAGCTGAAAAGCATTGAGTGCAAACCTTGAGTTTTGTTCATTGAATTCATGTGCTTTGCTTTGCTTGTTAGTGGGGTTTTACATGACAATTGAAGGTTCTTGTAATCAAATTCTGTTGAAAGCCCTGCTAGAAGGAAATCTTGACTCTATGACAGGTATTTCAGGAGGACAGAAGCACACCTGAGCATGGCAGTCTGCCCCACTCCACCCAGTTCCTTCAGAATTTTTTTATTTGGAGCATATTATTCTGTGTTAGAATCCTAGCTTTTATGTTCATTTACAACAGATGACTCTGGACTAAAATTCTGGCTTTCCTGAAAATAGTGGCTGTGTTACTTAACCTCTCTGTTCCTACTTTTCTCCTTTATGAAATAAAGTCATAATAGTACTTAATCTCTGAGTTGTTACGGATTTCGAGCAGTAAATGTTTATAAAGTGATAAAGTGCTACTTAAATGCTTGCCGCTTGAGTTTTTTCCCCCTACTGCTTGTTGCAAAGTGGGTCATGCAAACAGTAAAGGGTGAAATGGTGAAATGTGGACTGGTAAGTGCCAGGCAGTATTTGTGCTGGTTCAAACCGTGCTTTCCCGCAGGGGCTGTTCTTCAGCAAATGGCAACAATTCATACCTCACCACAGAAACTGCCGCCTTGGGCACCGATATTTACTGGGGCTACACAGCTTGCACTGGCATCTTCCCCCAAGAAGCCGATCTCTTATATCATGGTGGCCAGGGTACTTTTTGTCCCATTGACCTAAGGCCTGGTGAGTCATCCAGTTCTTGTTTAAATATAGCCGGGCAGCATGCCACCATCATCAGCCCCAAATGCCGAGGCAGCTCATGGATGCAGTGCCCTGGTGCCTGTGCTGTGGCTAGGCATCTAAATCATTGTGCTTGAGGCCCAGATGAGGCCCATACACAACACCATGCAGATGAAATCTTGTGGCTGGGCTTGAGGGTGGAGAGTGTTCCTGAGCCCCTACCCTTTCTCTGCTCTGCCAGTGCTGAGAAGAGTTGATTCGGCAAACTTCACTTTGAGAACTTACTGTTTGTCAGGTCCTGTCCTAAAGGCATATGTATTGTTGTTAGGTGCTGTCGAGTTGAGTATTCCTCATAGTGACTGTGTGAACCACAGGCCTGAGCCCTGTGCCATCCCCAGCATCTAGGATATGCTTGAGCCTATTCCTGCAGTCATTGTGTCTACGTATCTCATTGAGGATCTTGCTCTCTTTCGCTGACCTTCCACCTTTCCAAGCATGATGTCCCTTTCCAAGGAATAGCGTCTTCTAGCAACATGCTGTATACCTTTTTCAACCATTGAGTCACTCTGTGAAGTGGGTGTTAATTTTGCATTCACTGATAGGTTTGTCAACTTGACCATCCTTAAACTAAGCTGTACTCAAGTCTTGTGTCTCCATACAGTGTCCTTCCAGTGTAGGTGTTGGAGCCTGACATATTTCCTAAGTCCCTGATGCAGCCAGAATTGGCTGGAGGATTCAGGAAGGACCAGCCTTGTTGCTGCAGCATGGTGACCTGGAGGCTCATTTGTTGCTTTGCCAGGTCTGCCTCCTGGCTTGACTCGAGGAAGGGTGCAAGAGTACCGTTTACTTGAAAAGGTTCTGGTGTTAAAAAAAAAAGGTTCGGGTGTTGGGGACTGAGGCCCACTGGGTCCAAGGAAGCCTGCTCCTGGCCCTGAGAGAGGAGGAAAGTGCTCGGGATATAAAGTCCCTTGTTAACACTCAAAACAACCCCAAAAGAGAAAAACATAGTTTTTTTAAAAACAAAACAAAAAAAAAATCCTACGCTTGATTTCATGCCACATAATCAGAAATTCCCTTTTCTACTGTTTCCCCTTAAAAGCCCCAGTGTCCTTATGGTGCTGGTTCACTTTTGGCGTGGGGTGGAGAGGAGCTCTGGTTGGGTTTTGCCTATGTGAAGCTTATCTCTGCAGCTGCAGTGAGAGCTGATATGTTATTGTCAGCATGGAAACTTTGGCGGAAAAAGGGGCAAAAAACTCCTTGATTCTAAATTCATGTCTCGCTTTCAGCCCCATCCTCCAGACCTGAGTTTCCTCAGCATGAAAAGCTTTTGTTTAGCATTGAAGTGGGAAGAACCAAAGTGTGATGTGAGAAAGAACTTCCTGAACTTGTGTGGCGTGACTGATAGAAATGATTCCAAGTCTACCACAGCAATTTTGTTGAAGAAATTTAGGGGTCAGTTGGTTAGCAGTGAGAGTGCATGTGTGCATGCTTTCTCTCTCAAGGTTGTTTAGATTTCCCAGAAATAATAAGCATAGAAGTATGATATTGTTGTGAGCTGTCTTGGTGGAGTCAGCTCATGGGGAGCTTAAGCATGATTGAAGTGCCTACCTGGTCCTATGCCATCTCCATCATAGGTTCAAACATTATTGCACTACGAGCCAAAGGATTTTAATGGGCTGATGTCTGGAAATAGATAGCCAGGCCTTTCTTCCTACTCCATTGACATTTGTTTAGCGACAGAGCAACCCAAAAGCTATCACTGAGACCAATAAAGGCTGTGTCAGGGATTGAACTGAGGTCTCCAGCATGAGAGGCCAGAATTCTACCATTGAGCCACCAATGCCATGAAGACATGTCCAGTACACAAACCATAACCACATGGCCTGCTGTGAACTAGATCACGTGTCCTTTCTGACAGGCAAAGGTGTAGAGAGCAAAGTTAGATGTCCTCTTGGTTTGAGTTTGAATCCTGATGCTGCAACTCATTAAACACTTGTGCATTTGGGTAAAAAGTTTAACCTTTAATGAGGCTGGCCCTTCATTTAAGTTAGAAATTTAAATATAACTGATAAAAGCACACAGCAGAGACTCAACTATGAAGCTACTTCCCCTCTTCCCTTTCTCTTGTGACCCCACCAGGACAAGATCTAGATGGGGGGGCATTGCCACCCTCACCCGCCATGGTCTCTTAAGTGGATTAGCATTTCGATCTTAATGCCATTAAGCCTGTTGGCACAATCCTCCCAACCAGTAGTGAGAAGCAGATGTGGCCGGCCATAATGGCCCTCGGGGTGAGCCATCAGGCCTGGAGTGGTGGGGGAAACATTACGAGTGTTAATTTGGGGGAGTCTTTTATGGTAGCTGGGGGAAATGCAGGAGGGCATTGTTTGAAATTTATTTATTGAAGCTGTTCAGCACTTTAGGTGCGGCTGAGGTCTGCTGTGGTTAAGGCCTGCTCCCCCACCCCTCTCTTTAAGGAAATCCCCTCCCCAGCCCAAAGGCCAGCCTTGAGTGCTTCCAGAGTTGGAGAGACGACTTAGCAGGCTCTTGTTTCTTGCCGATGTACCTTATTAGTAGCACCTGGCATCATAACCCACTAATGGGAACCAGCGCTCTGCTCCTGCATGGCCAGTGACAAGTAGCCCTGTCAGCCGGAGCTCGCCGTGCGAGGAAGTTCCTATTAGCTTTATGGTCAAGAGAACTTGTCCTGTTCAGGAAATGAATGTTGCTGCTAAAGGTCCTGGGCCCTGACCCTGGCGGCATAACCTGTGCGGGCTGGGGAGACCCCTCGCAGGATGCTTGGGATTTCAACCCCTCTCTGGTTCTTGTCATACGTAAAGAGAGAAAGAATCATTGTGGTATGTTGCAGCCTTGAACTTTTGATTTATTCGGTGAGGGAGACTTAACTGTTTCCATGCCTGCGTGACTGCGGAGGTGGGGGTTGGGGGGGGGGAGAGAGAGAGATTTTTCTAGGCATGTTTCTTTTCTCTTGTTTTGCTTTTCCACTGCTTCCACATTTTCTGCTGCCTGTCTGTATCATTGGTGGTACAGCTGTGACAAGCACTGTGTCTGGAGTTGGACCTGGGTTTGAATTCATCCTCTGACCCTTAGCTGCTCTCTGATGAGATACCCAGCCATCCATTTCCTTATATTGAGATGAAATCAACAATATCTGCTTCCTCGTGGTGTCTTAGCACTGCTCAATTGCACGATATATACAATAGCAGCATGCTGTCATTTAAAAAAACTTGTATGTTTCTTATTTTTTTTAAAGGGCTTGCATGTTTTCTCCACCCTACCCCACCATAAAAATGTTTTAAAATTGAAAAAAAAAATATATACTATATCTCTTCCTTTTTAATATGAGGAGACCTTTCCCCCATCAGAGCTCAAAATCTTGTCTTTTTTCTCCCTTCTGAGATGAATGTTTCTAAGTGTGATTTTATTTTTCTGAAAGCAGCAGTGTTGGACCTCATTCTGGAGGGAAACTTTTGCCAGATTCTTGCTGTTCCACTGCTGTTATAGAGTCTCTGCTGATAAAGGAGTGAGTAGCCTGTTCTGCTTCAGGGAGGTAGACCAGAATCTTCTCCCTAACAGATGAGGCAGTATGGGCAGAGGGTACCCATGATGCCTCTTTTAGGAACTTTAAAACTTAATCTATCCGTCTGCCCATGGCATATATAACTCTGTTGACAGCAGCTCCAGGGAAAAGAAAAATAGGTTTGTGTAAAGAGAAAGGACCCGAGTGGTCAGGAAGTTGAAGCAGCTGGGCCTGGAGTTTTGGAGAATGGGACACTGGTTTATTTATGGGCATGCTCACTCGCAAAGACAAGCTCTCACTTCCTCTTAACCTCCTGTGTGTGAAAAGTGGGCGCAGGACGCAAATTAAAAAGCAGCTTTAGCCCCTCTTAGAGCAGGTGAAAGCTGCTTTGAAGGCGTTTGTAGACTCGGGATCTGGAACGTTCCATGCAAAAGTTGAATCGTGACAGTTTGTCCCCTAAATGCTCTGCTAAATTAAGGATCGGCTAACATTTGTGAGTCTACCTCCCTGCCTGCTCC